>NW_017307168.1:400042-437116 GCF_000935625.1 Nanorana parkeri | reverse complement strand
TCCCCCCCCCCCCCCATCTCTTTGCGCGCATAAAACGTGCATTTTACCTGCCACATTTGAGGTGGCATTAACAAGTAATGGCATCGCAATCACGTCACCCGTTTTTAACACGTTACATGAATGTGTGTGCCTTAACAAACCGAAAACTATGAACGTCCTGTTAGCCTCATTCACGCAGTGTCTGCAGTGACATTTTGAATGGTACTCCAACACACTAAAGAAAACACAGTTCCAACACGTGTTGCAGCACATCACGAGGCATTATAACTTACTACGGTGTGCTGTGTTGCCAAAAAAAGTGCATGTTCATGATTTGAACATGTTTGTGCATAGCCAACCCATTCATTTACATAAGTTGCCACAACCCAATGCACATGAACGCATGGAAAGGGGCACTGTCACAACGTACCAGGGCACCAAAGTCTGAACAGGCCCTAAATGAACTAATTGAAGGAGTTTAAAGCGCACAGTGGATTCCTTTGCGTCCACTATTCTTTTTAACCTCTCCACAAATTGGAAAAAACGGTTTAGAAGAAAATGCAAAATGAGTGAGAGCCACAAAGTCATCCATACTTCATACAGCCAAATGGAAACATTAAATGGGCCAGAAAACATGGTAATCTGTAAAAGAAATCCAGAAAAATGTGTTCTGTGGGGAGGAAAATTGACAAATGTACTTTCATGCCCTCAATTCTGAACAAAACTGCAAGCACCAAGAACATTTGGAATGAATGGTCTTCTTATAGGGCAGACTTTGAGATTCATTGAAACTCCAGGATAAGCAAAATACTGTCAAAAAATACAAGGGGCATGTGTATTCTTGCTTGGATCTCTGTGTGCTTTATGTATTTCTTTCAGAACTATGCAGAAAACCAGGCTTAGTCTTTGTGCAGGAGCTTCCTGTAGGAAGACCAGTCACTGCTGCTCTTTACTTGTGGAGGGAGACTGGTCCAGTACCCAGTACCGCCATTGGGATGTGCGGGATCCCTTTGTGTGTTCCTGTGCCTTTAAGGGAGGTCGGTCTTCCTCCTGACAAACCTGCACCCAATTTGAAATCTTCTGCCCCCATGTGCTCCAAGATGGAGACTCTCATAGTTTAGAGTTAGGACCGCACTATAAGAGGTGCCTTGGCGCGGCAGTGCAGCTTTCACATTTTCTGCAGAAGACGTGTATCCAAACCTCTGTTATTAACCTTAGTGGTGAGACAAGTTTTTTTACATGCTGACTTGAGTGTGCCATGATACCTTTCTACTGGTCCAGTACCCACCCCCTCCCTACAGTTTTCTACAAGCAGCCTGTAATCGTGGACCTGCTGTGTCCTTCCCACCCCTCTGCTCAGGCTATGTGCAGTACAGTAAGATATCATCACTACTTTTACAAAATATTTAGGTTTGTAAAGGAATTTGGTGCACACAAAAGTTGATGTTTACCCCTTTGTGGCTATCAAGGAATATATCTAAATGGATGTTTTTAAGCCTCAACCTTTACCCCAGGAAACATACATCTTTCTACATTAAAAGCTCAGCTGGACAAGGTTTATAAGCAGCAAATATTTCTTAATGAGATAATGTGACCCTGCCCATGCAGGGCAAAATAACAGTGTCTTTGTAAAGGCCTCACACCCCTTGCTTATACTTGTCAGAGCTCTGACACAGCTAAGACTAAAATTACCGGTCAGCGACTGTTAGTAGTGTTACAGCCTCGGTCCTGTCAAAGTGCTCAGATCTAGTGATTGGCTGCAATACCCGAGCACTGTCACATGGGAAGGAGGGTCACATGCCCCCATATTAGGAAGCACCAGGTATTGCTGCCTGCTATGACCCAATAAGGAGTGGTGGGGGAGCACTGGAAATATGGATAAGTGTGTCGGGGGGGTTGTGGATGGCGGGTTGTCGTTGCAGTCCTTCATAAAGACATACCGTATATACTCGAGTATAAGATATTGTTCAGTGCACTCTATATGTAGTATATAGTATATAGTACGTGTATATATAGAGTGCACTGAACAATAGATTTACAATTATCCTCTGCTAATATGAATGGGTTAAATGATCCGTAGTACATGATATGTAGCCCTGTACCCCCTTTTCCACTTACAGAGCTAGGTTATTGTTTTTCTTTTAAATAAATATTCATGTAATTTTATTGGTATCTATCTTCATTTTGTACATTTACCAGTAGCTGCCTCATTTCCCACCCTCGGCTTATACTCGAGGCAATACTTTTTTCCCAGTTTTTTGTGGTAAAATTAGGTACCTCGACTTATATTCGGGTCGGCTTATACTCGAGTATATACGGTAGTCACTTTGCCCTGCATAGTAATTTCCCAATACTGCACAAGCAGAATAAAATGCACATATGAAAAAATCACTTAGGGCCCTATTCATACTGTTGCAGTCTGGTGCATTGTGTTAACCCAGGTTATGCCACATGCAACCTAATAATTCCTTCGAATAGGTTGGTAATGCACCAGACCGCACTAATAGTTGGACATGCACCATTTTTTTTGTGCAATGCCTCCTTTACTAAGGGGAGGCAAAGATCAACAAGCACAATTCCATAGGGAAATTCTTGACTACATACTACCGTGTGAGGAGCTTCAGGTCCAAATGCTACCATGTGTCTTAGAAAGTGAGCACGAGTTTTAGTGGAAACGCTCAAATCTTTCCTCTACTGGAACTGGAGCTAGGCCCCCCCTTTTGTGTCCTGTACTGTACGATTAACAAATGTCACTGCATCACAAAAAACATGCATCGCCTCACTACAATAGTGTGAAGGGTCCTCATGACCCTTCACCCTCATGCGTTGAAGGGTCACCGTAGTGAGCCTTCACACTATTGTAGTGAGGCGATGCATGTTTTTTGTGATGCAGTGACATTTGTTAATTATGTAAGGGACATATACATTCATAGGAACACAGAACACACCTCAAAAACATAAGCAAATGGCTAAATGTAGTTTTCACAGTTTATACTGGCTTAAACAACCTCCTGTTCAGCGGACGTATCTAAATGGACAGGCGCTTTGTAGATGCGGGTGGGCGTTTTAAGGCGTCCTTCCCCACCCCCACTGGGGCACGGCGCCCAACGCATGCCCGAGTGAGAAAACTAGGTTAAACGTAAACAGCCGGCAATCGCTTTTTAAATACAAGCGTTCCGGCATCTGTAGAGAAGCCTGATCGCTTGTATTTTGTGCCGCTGGTCCAGAGATACGCTGTGCCCGGTGCGGGCCGGGACGGCACTCTGCCACCGAAGAACTAAGGGAGTTCAGTACATGATCTCCCTCTGATCTCCTCTACGGTGTCAGAATGCAGGAAGTGATGTATATTACATCACTTCCCCACTCAGCTGTCATTCTCGGGCTATAGAAGCCGGAGAGAAGCTGGTGAAGCAGGTCTCTGCTTCATTAGCTTCTCTGGGGTCCCCGGGTGACAATAGGAGTCTTAGAGACCCCTAATGTCTCAAGGAGGACCTGTCACGTACATTGGCTATCACATTGGAGGCTTCTTAGCCCCATATATGATCGCAATAAAGTGTAAAAAAAAAATATATATATATAATGAAAGAAGCATACAAAAAAAGAAAAAAAAAACCTTGCTCCCACATACACGCATACATGCATCAGGTGCGTCTATGTGCGAAAATGACGATTGAAACCATTGTGCCACAGGTTACATAATCGCTGCAAACGTCAGATCGTGAGCAATAATTCTAGGGCCATTAATCACTGATAACACTAATCAGTGATTTTAAAGCGTCACCTATGGTCGATTTTGCGGGCGGGCGCAATTTTAAAGCTTGACATGTTTTGTGTCCATTTACCCGACGTGACCCCGTCTTTTATATTTTACCAAAACATTGGGGTGATATAATGTAGGGAAACAGTTTTTTCTTCAAAATGTCAGTACTTTTTTTTGTTATATAGTAAAAAATAAACACCACCAGTGTGATTAAATACCACCAAAAGAAAGCTCTATGGGGTAATTTAGCAAAACTGGAGCAGACAAAATCTGGAGCAGTTGCCTATAGCAACCAATCAGCTTCTCTCTTCAGTTTGCTCAGTTAAGATTTTGTCCCCAAAATTAATTTCAGTACAGTGTTGTAAGACTGAATGAATGTCAAAAGTACTGCAGCGCTGATTACTAAAAAATGGCCTGGCCAGGAATGGGGTTTAACACCCTGGTCAGCAAGTGGTTAAACAATACATATAACTGAACCCAAACCATAACTGATTAGAACTGAAAAACAGCTTCCAGATGAATTAACAGGTCATTCACGAGAGCAGACTACACAAACAGATCCTACAGTGTTCTATGAATACCTTTTTGCGGTGCTCATATCCATTGGTTCGTCTCCAGTCGGTACCTCCACTTTAATAGTTGCTTTCACCTCCCCACTTTTTAGCAGACCAGGAACTTTGCCAGACTCGGTCTTGATCATAAGATCCCCATCTAAAAGTCCTTTCTCCAGTTTGATTTTTTTATTGTCTACGTCATTTTGTGTCACCTCTCTTTCCAAAGCCCTTTTCTGGCTACGTGTCCGGCATGCTTCATCTGCCATAGTGCTGATCTGCAAATACATGTCAAATATATACACATTACTTTAATACAGACACGTCAGATAATTCTTGGCAAAACAAAAAACATTGCATAAATTGTCTTATGTTAAACAGTGCACCTCAATTAGACAATGGTAAATTATAGACTGGTTACATGCTTTTGAATAAAAGGGAAGATCTATTTAATCCTGAAAAACGACACGACTTAACCTGTATAAACTTGTACAAATCAGAGAAAACATTCGGAATGACAAGGTGTCCAAAAGGTGTAAAAAAGGTGCATACAAAGCCATGAAATCTAAATGTGCATGCATATGAAGATCCGTGGTTCAAAAAGATATTTGAAAATTTTGCAGAAAAGCTGCTCTGAAGTGCCCATCAGACAGGTAGAGACTGAGAGGTAAAGGGTACAGATGATTGTGAGGCAGGGATTTTAAGTTACACGAGCTGCATTTTCTCCTCCTGCACAAAATATGGGAAATCTGGAGTCGTATTTGATTTCATGACTAAAGTTTGTCACAGTTCTACCGATAGGCACCTTGTTTACAGATTGTACCTTTCTTCCCAAATCTGAGGTTTACCCCTGCTCATTACAGACCGGAATTGTATTCCAGTTTTGAAAAGGGGATAGAAGACCCCAGGTGGTATTAGTAGTGACATCAAGTCCCCACGTGACCTCTCATTATTTTCCCAGGATGCTGCTGGAGACACAAAAGCACTTTCTGGAAAACCGGCCTGAACTGGTTCCAGACAACGAGAACTGCAAGTGGCGTTCGGCATTCCTGTACAGAGTCCAAGAGAGCATCACTCTTAAAGAGACAATAAGTTGCTGATGAGTTTTTCTCTTCACCCATATGACTAATACACATACAAAACACAGACATACACATGCATGTATACATCTTCCTATAATAGTTTGTGCACATACATCAGTTTTTGCATCACCTGCCTTCTTTCAATGCAAGGATTTCAAAAGTAAACCAGCACTGAAAAGACTGAAGGCATGAATGGCAGACCTACTTCTGAAAAATACTAGTTGCCTGGCTCTCTGGATTCAATACTTTATAAATTGAAGCATTAAAAAGCAGATTAGAAAGAGTCAAGCCAGAACTATTTATTCCAGAATATTCGGATGTTTGCAAAGGCGGCAAACATATTTCTCAGCACAGGTTTTTCGTTAAAGTTGATCTCCAGGAAAGTTATTGAAAAAACAAACAATATACATCTACCCTTCCAATGGGGCTCCCCTAGCACTGCGATGGTTAAATACTTATTTTGACTCATCTGCTTTTTAGTATCTTAATTTAGAATGTATTGAATGACTTGCCATATTCTCTGCTTCCATGGCAGCCAGAGTTATCCTCCTCCCACCTCCACATTCTGGATTGTGGACAGGCCCTCTGTGTCCTCACAATGCAGGAGTGCCGGTCTTGCATTGTATGTGATGACATCAGAATACAGCCGACAGACAGGGCACAGACGAGAAGTGGCTTTGGGGGACTGGTTGAAAAGAGAAAAAGGTGGCTACATGAGCATGGGGTAAAAGTGCCTTTAAATGGTAACGAAGGGGAGCAACACTGCACTGTAGTTCCACTTTCTTTGGTCCGGCTTGCCCCAATCTAAGTATGCATATAATGTACCTGATCACTGCTGGGCATTGAATACAGCGCTGTAGGTGCCGGAGCAACTACACCGCAATCGTCCTGGTCCTGTGCAGAGCAGCTTCCCTTCTACTCTGAAAACACAGGAGGAAGAGTCACTCGATCAGCACAGCGGCCATTCAGAGACTGCCTAGTATTTTCTATCAATAAAAAAAGGGCATTCTCTGATTGGATGAGGGGTTGTGACATCACAATCTGCCCCTCATCCTCAGTGGATCCATTGTATCTGTTTTAAGAACAGTTTACATGTCTTTACTTGTCATCACAGAGCCCCCATGCAAGGTTAGCTTTAACCGTAGACATTTCCCCCATCACCTATCGTAACTATGCCCAAGGATCTTGCTTGTCAAGCACAACTGTACCTTAAAAAAGTGTGTGTATGTATGTATGTATAATTTTACACATTACATATGCACACACATATATTGTACAAACATACATATACATCTTACTAATGAAGGGGTTAACCATCATGGATCATGTGATTGTTGGAAGACATTTATTTGGAATCACCACCACACCCATCCCCGGGGGCAGCAGTGCATCTTGGCAAAGGTTGTCCTAATGTTCATTTATAAAACAGATATGAGTCATTGGTAACTTCAAGTACCAGCTCTGGGGAGCATGCAATGCATTATTCAGAGAGAAAAAGCTCAGTTAAGATATAGTTTCCAGGTAGATATACATTTTTTTTTTTCCTTTGATGGACGTTACACAAGTCCTGTTATTTTTAGTCTACAGAATTGAAAGCAGCTACACAAGTCCATGTGGTGTAAGATGCAGGTCTGAGCCACATTAAACTTTCAAAACTGTAACAGCAGGAACCTCAAAACACGGGCTAGAATATTAACCCGAAAACACTCTGTGCAGCCTATCTGAAACTGATTTCAGACTGTTACAAAATGGACTTCCCAACTTCTGATGACACCATCTAATCCTCCCCTTTCCAATGAGAGCATCTTTATTGGTGTTTTCAGAAAAGGAGATGCAAAAGCTTAGTAAGTAGGTAAACAGGTGAGTCCAACAGTCAGTACACGGAAAACACTCTTCCTACTAAGAAAATCTATAAGCGTGTTTACTTTAAAGTCAGGTTGGCAGACAAAATGGTAACTGCTATTGCAGACCTCATTCTGAAAATGCTGGTTGCCATGTTGAACCACGGTCTTCCATATGTCCTTACCTGCACATCAGCTCTTTGTCAGTGGCTCTCAATATTGAAGCAACAAGGTCATCGTGGGACAGGTAATTTTCACAAGCAGCGACCATATTTGATAGGTTGCACCCTGTGGACCCTAGAGTAAGGACTATCTCTGCTCCTTGTGACTTAAAGGTGAACTCCAGCTTGGCCTAATGTACATGTTATACCTGATCACCTGCTGGGGATCGTGTGCAGCAATGTAGTAGCTGGAGCTGCTACAGCGCTGCCTGCAATTTTCCTGGTCCTGTGCTGAGAAACTTCCCCTCTGCTGTGGAAACGCAGGGAGTTGTTTGCTTGGCACGACGTCCATTCAGAGAATACCAGGCATTTTTAGCAATTAATACAAGGCATTCTCTGATTTGATAAGGGGTGGCTCGTGGTGTCAGCATCCCTGATCCAATCAGCGAACACCTTGTACATCTTGATAAAAATAGTAGGCATGCTCTGAATGGGCGCTGTGCTGAGCAAGCGACCCACAAAATATAGAAAATTACGCAGTTTATCATCCCAGGCAATGTATTGGCTATAAAAATCATAGCAGCACTGTTTTCAATACTAGGATGGTTTCTTCTATACAAGAAAGTTCAGATATTCCGGTCAACAGGCAAAATTATTGGTTTACCGGCTGGATGTAGATTGGGTATGTTTGGGAATTCCACACCTGCATAACAAACAGGGGTTCACTAAAGGTGCCCATACACTTACAATTATTGTTCAAAAAACAAATGTGATCGATCGCAATTACCGAACAAATTACCAAATTTGGTTGAACAGGCAGACTAGCAAAAAAAAAACTTTAGTCGAAACAGAGGGGAAAATTTTTTTTTTTTAAAACCGATGGATTAGCTGCGTTTTCCTACATCAAAAATGCAAGAACACTGCACATGCGCAAACATGTCGATCAACAAAATTCAGATAGTTAGTATTGCTGACAAACTATTATCAAATCTACATTGGTCTGTGCATGATGGGGTATTCGAGCGGAAATTGAACAGGGGTTCGAAGACGGTACAAAAAATATTTTGGGGGGGGGGTTCCACATTTTAAAAAGGTACATAGAAGCCACATTTCACCGTTTAAGATGCACAAATGGAGAACTCCTGACAAACAGCTAAACATAGTTGAATAAAATGCATGGTCACCATTTTACCTGCCAAGGGGTTTTTAATGATGTACAGCTACTGTGCTCTACGAAGTTCACCCTACTGCTTCTTTTATCAGCTACCTGCTAAATGGACACAGGTGACAATGATTATTTGTCCAATGAACAAGCTGGAGGTGGTGACATAGGAAGCTGAACCAGGAAATAAGTGTCACCTACCGGATTGCAGAGTGGCTCAGGTGTGCAGACACCAAGATTAGCTATATAGTTTTTACAAAATCCACATACACTCTGCTAGAGATCAAAAAGTGACTTCACCAGAGTAAAAGCCTTCCATGGCACCCTAATCAAACAGATCAGCATCACCAATCTTTACAGAAGTTGTGAAGAGCATATTATAAAAAGCAGATTTCTGCGTCAGTCCTTCCCCAAAGAACTAAAGTTTTTGTTTTTTTTTTAGAATGGTACAAGGTAAAACATCTTACTAATAACATTAAGAGCTGGTGCAGACCTTGGCGATCCAGGACGCGTGTCCTGGAAACACGCACAATTGCACACAGCGATTGCTGCGTGGCGCCATTGATTTCTATAGGGTTACATCCACGCAACAGTCGCAGAAAAAAAAAAAAAAGGTACACATACCTTTTTCTATGCGACACATGACGTGCGGCTGTTTTAGCTACAATCACAATAGATTGCACTAGCGGAATCGCACAATCAACCCGGCGCAACTGTGGTGCCATTAGAAAATAATGGCACCGCCAGAACAATTGGCAGTGGTGGGTGACTCAATGACTGCACGGCAATCCGTGCGGTATCGTGCACGACTGCCGCACAGTCACAGATCGCACAGGTGTGAACCTGGCCCTAAAAAGGAGAACTATGAGGTGAGTGATTTTCACTCAGCCTCATAATCTGAGCCGACCTGTGACAATGAAACTGTCATAGGTCGGCTCAGTAGATCGTGTAGTGAGCGAACACATACAGGCGCTCGCTCACTTCTCGTGACCGTCAGTGAAGGTTCCCTGCAGGGATTCCCTCCTCCCCTGTCTGATCCTCCAGCGCTGACTGGCGTAACGGACGGGGAGGGGGCGGGTACAGCTGGCTCTGCCTCTAGATAGGCAAAGCCAGCTGTCACTCACGCAGCTGGGTGGCTACAGACAGAATTGTCGGGATCCGTTCCCAGCTCCCGCTGTTGCTCGCAGTATAGTGAGCGTTGGGTGACGGGAGGACGCTAGTTTGTGTCCTCCCGTTACCCTTAGGAGAACTATGGGCAAAAGATGTATAAAAAACAAAAGCCCTAACCCCATAGTTATCCTTTAAGGACTTAAAAGAGTTATTGTGAAAATAAAAAAAACATTTTAGGACGCAAGTTAACTTTGCTGAGATTGACACACATATATTGCAGACAGACACACACAAAAGCATAATGACTGTCCTGCATCCCTCAAACACAAAGCTTGGGCATTTCTAATCCTAAAGCACAATAGGTGATGGACGAGCCATCATCTATCAGGAGATAAAAACATAGGACTGCTGCTTGACATGACTCCAAAAATCTTGTAAAGTACCATAAAAATCCCATCTTGGAGGAAAAGGAAAGAAAAACTAGGTCTAAAAACATCCTAAATCAGGGGAACCAATTCATGTCTGCATTGTCCCTACAATGTTGGAACAGCATAACGATTACATAATCACATAAACCTAAATTAAAACAAAAAGAATATCGCAAAACTGGATGGGGGGGGGGGGGGAAAATATGATCCTTGAAAGTATATTACATTAAAATGACCAATATTGATTTATTCCAAAATATTATGTATGAAATGCTTGCAATGTAAATAAGGAATGTGGAAACACTGCTAGCTCAGACAGCAGAAGGGATGAATAAATAAAACTGTAAGGAAGAGGAATTTGCAGTGTGAAGCCAGCAGCGGGAGCAGTGAGACGAAAAGGACGCAGCAACACACCAGCTCTTGAGGATCGGCCAGTTTACAGCTGTCTGCAGGAATACAATGGGTTAAGCTCTGCCATTTTGGTGTCATTCACTGATATGTCCATTAACGGTGTTACAGAGTAAAATGGAAGTCATTAACCCTTCCTGGTCGTCTTAATTGCTGCCCAGGAAGTAAACTGCTCTACTTCAAAAGTTCCTGCATTTTTCTCACCTAAAATTAGATCCTCCTGCATAAATCTAAATGTCTCGCAAGGAGAAAAAAAAAAAGCCTGATTGAGGCAATAAGTTCACGTTGCACAGTGAAATCAAGGGGATGGTGTCAAGAATACACACAATCAGTACACTACTGGATGCTGATTTCCAAGCAATAAAACTGACACAAAGTTGAAAAAAATTTACATTGTTTGCAACATCCAACTTAAGATAACATGCACAACAATTTTTATATTAGAACATACCGTATATACTCGAGTATAAGCCAAGATTTTCAGCCCATTTTTTTTGCTGAAAAGTGCCCCGCTCGGCTTATACTCGAGTCAGCGTCAGGTTTCTTCTTACTTACCTCGCCGAGTATGCCATTGCAACACAGAAATGTTAAGGGAAACTTGTATACATCTATCTATCCCCATGGGAAAATAAATATATATATCCATCTCATCTTGTACATCATACATCCTAAAGCTACACAAATATTAAAAGGAAACTTGAAAGAGAAATTTTATACAATCATCGAGTGTGGGCAATGCTAGTTACATGGCTGTCACTGGCCACACCACTTCAGATACACTGACCTGGCACAAACCCATAAAAACAAGAAAGTAATTGGATGACCATGGCATCCAGGAAACTGAGAGACCACCACCTTACTGACTCCGTAGTGAAAACATGTTGTGCAGGGTACCTTTGCAGACATATTTTTGAGAATGCTAGCTGGCTGTCTAGAACATAAACACTTTCGGAGTTAATGGAGTGAAATAAGCATGAAGCAAGTAAACTAAGATCTTATGATGTGTATTTATTTTGGTCTCTTAGCTAAACACAAGAATACGTTAATACATTGCAGCTTATCAAGACCTTTAACATGTTGGCTGCATTCAGGTTTTTTTTTCGACGGCTATTTTCCTTTTTTTCACCTGGTGATCCTATCCGTGACACTTCCTGTACTTACACCACTCCCTGTAATGAATCTATCAAGGAGCAGTGCCGTCACCCTAGGACAGAACTACAGAATGCCTCCCCCTCCTCTTCATAAAATAGGGACAGACATAGCTGTATAACAGTATATCTGATAATAGCAGAGAATAGGAATTTATCAGCCCACTAGATTTCTGTCAAGCTTCTCATGTATTTTTTTTCACATTTCTCAAACAAATGTAACAAAAGGGACCAAATAAGAGAAGTTCATTAAAGTGACACTAAACTCAGGAGTTAAAGTGGACCTTCACCATCTTTGGCTACAAAATAACATCAACATACAGCTCTGCATGCTGATCTGAAAATTATCTTACATTAGTTAAACATTTTATGTTACTTATAATTTCTTATTTTTCCACTTCCTGGTCCTCTTTGGCAGTAATAATGTAATATGCCCAAGCATTGCATCCGGGGAAGGTTACATCAGCAGAGCATTGCAGGGAAATCCCATCTGTAATCTCATGAAATCTCAGGGGAAGACATTTTTCCTCACCGAGATGATGTGCATAGTTCCAGGAAGTAAAAGGGAGATGGATTCCATGTGACCTTAGTAAAAATGCCCACCGTCAAGACTGTAGAGGAAAAGAAAAAGCAAAGAATAAAAAGCCGCCAATTATCTAGAACTATTAACAAAAATGTTACTTATTTGTGTAGATCCTCAAATCATCTCTGAATTCACTGTAGCCATTGCTGCAAGTTCACTCCTGTGATGGACTTCAATCTCACACTTAGTTCACCAATTTGTATTGAGATTGTAGTCCATCACAGGAGTGAGCTTGGAGTGGTGACTACTTTACAAAACACACAGGGACCATGGGGAACAAAAGTAGCCACCCTCCAGAAGGAAGGACAGTGTCAGCACCAGCTCAGAGATGATTTGAGGATCTACAGCTCAGTGATACACAAAGATACATTTTTGTTAATAGTTGAGAACTATGGGGTAACATTTGTATCCCATAGTTCTCTTTAGGGTTACAGGATGACATATAATAACGTCCTTCCGTGACCCAAAGTTCAGTATTGCCCGGTATATACTGAGCGCGCCACAGCCAGGACAGACCCCGAAAATATTGTCGAGATCCACCCAGCTGGCTGATTGAGAGCGGGCTCTGCGAATCTAGAGGCACAGCCAGCTGTACCCGCCCCCTTCCCCGTCCGTTCAGTCACTGCTCTCTGCAGGGAGACCATCACGAAGTGAGCGAGCGACGGTATGTGTTCGCTCACTTCCCGATCTATAGAGTCGACATCTGACAGGCTCTATGAGGAATACCGCCGGTGGGGGACCGCAGACGTGCAAAAAAGACGATTGCGCCCATTACGCCGCACATGTTACATATCGCCGCGAACTTCGCAGTGAGAGTAATAAGTCTAGGGCCATCAATCACTGATAACACTAAACTGATGAGCGGTAAAAGCTTTTAAAGTGTTGCCTATTGCCAATTTTGGGTATGGTAGTTTTCTGCGATTTCACGTTTGCGTGCAATTTTAAAGCTTGACATGTTTGGTGTCTATTTACCCGACGTGACCCCGACTTTTATATTTTACCAAAAAACTGGGTAATAATAAAGGTTTCCTAACATAATGTTAAAAAAAACCTTTTTTTCCCCAAAATTTTCTGTAATTTTTCCTAATTATAGTAAAAAATAAAAACTCCAGTGGTGTTTAAATACCACCAAAATAAAGCTCTATCTGTCCCTAAAATAAATGGTATAAAATTCATTTCAGTACAGCGTTGCATGATGGAATAAACGTCAGTCAAAGTACCGCAGCGCTGAATACTGAAAAATGGCCTGGCCAGGAAGGGGGTCTAAACACCTGGTCTTGAAGTGGTTAAGGTACTTGAATGCACAAACATGCAACTTACATGTATTCACGAAACACTTACTCTGCTTGCAGCGCCACTTATTGTTACGTTTAGGGATGCACTGATACAAGTATCGGTACCTATACCGAGTATTTTGGCGAGTACTGGTACTCACCCAAATGCTCCAATACTTATCACCCCACCGGAACTTCCGGTCAGAGGGAGATTTCCTCTGACCGGCAGTGCTGCGACAGAACATGAAGCTGGCTTCCTGGCCAATCAGGAAGCTGAGCGGCGGGTATTGACTCGCCGCCGTGCTTTCCGATTGGCCTGGGAGCAGACTGCATGCTGCTGGGCCGGCTCGTTGCTGATTGGCCGGGATGACGGCTTCCCAGCCAATCAAAAAGCCGGACATCGGGTAATGACTCGCCGCCTGGCTTTCCGATTGGCCTGGAAGCCGACTGCATGCTAGCAGAAGTACCGGTATTGGTACTTGGCATCAGCGAATACCGAAAGATAAAGATCGGTACTCGTAACCGAAAAACAGGTATCGGTGCATCCCTAGTTACTCGTTCACGTGCACAGCAAGCATGAGTGGGGTCTAAAGAAATTGCGTCACAAGAGAAACATAGTGGGGCACCATTGCTGTCCGCTTTTCTTTCTGTATAAAGTAGCTCTGATGCTTGTTCCCACACACACTTAAAACAGGTGGTTAAAGTTCCTCTTTAAATTGGGTAGGTCACATTGGGCTTTATAGCCCAACGCCAGCGTTCCTCCAGTCTTGCACAGTTGCACCAGCTCTTATCCTGGACTGAAATTGCTTTCTTTGATTCACTGCACACTGTGGGCTTCTATAGTATGCATGAGAAGCAGCAGCACATTAGATTGAACCCACCTCATTTCTTGGCTGAAGGATTCACAGCAGCATCTAGCTCTTCCCTCCCCTGTCCTTGGCCTGCCCCCTTCATTCTTTGGATTCCAATTCTTCAATCAAAGAGGCATCACATGTGGGCATTACAATGAAAATGCAGTCTAGCTACGACATCTACTCCTCCAGACTGATTATAACCCATAAAAAAAAAAAAAGGTATTTTAAAGTTTGTACAACTCCTTCCAAAAACGAGCCCACAGCTTGCATCGGGGCTGAGTAAGCCATTTGTACTTGTACACTATGTAAAAATTCCACCAATCACACAGAGGTTTACAACTGCTATAAAATGTATCCCATTGCCAACCTTACCCAACACTTAAAGTGATAGGACGTACATCTAGAATAAAGTGGCCCCTGTAAAGAAGAGCGTTAATACTTACTCGCCCACCACAAGGATATACCGCTGAACTTTCTGAATCTGATCTAACTGGGAGTTTTGTATTCCTGCTGCTCCCACTGCACTATGTTTGATTTGCTGGTCCTGACATCACTGTCCTGTAGTGACCACTAAGGTCTCGTTCACACCTAGGCGTATTGCATATGCACGACCGTCGCACTTTTTTTACCGCGATTTATATTTTTGAGCGTTTTGTAGAGCGTTCGTCGAGCGTAGAACGCGCTACAAAACATTCAGGTGTGAACGAGGGCTAAGACCACAGAAATTTGGATACGGAAGGTACAGATACAGGTCATACAGAAGCATACAGTACATTTCTGAATAAACCACTTATCAAACCTTGAAAACTTGAAGAGGATAGGCTGTAGCAAGAGAAAAGCCCACTCCTGACACCACTGCTCCCAACCAGGAACAAGGCTAACATTTGCTCACCTAAAATAAGTACACAAAAAAAAGGCTTCTGACTTTTCTCCACCTTTCCTGATGTATACAGTTGAATGAAAGCATTAAAGCCAGGAAACTAGCAGCACGTCTGATTTTTGGTCCATTGTGGAGTGGTCCATTGTGGCCTGCCTCAACACAATGCACTTTAATGTATGTGCTTTAAATTGCACTGCAACTGACCTGACTGGTGTAAAATGGGCCCTAAAAGTAGGCTCGCTCTATTCGGCAAGTCAAATGTATTATGATGGTACAGCATAAAAGAAAGCTCTAAATTAAAATCTTACTCATCATAAAAGAACAAAAATAAAAGCAACATGCCAGCATTACCAGATAAAATACTGAGTAAAGAAAGCTTTTTATTTAGTGGGGGTGGCCATCAGCATTCTCAAGGATCTGTCTCGTCACCGCTCTCTCCTCCTGCAGCATGCACTACCTCCGTTTCTGAAAGCCTCCCACTGTGAACTGCAGTGCCTGGAATAGGGAACATGAGACAAAATGGAGGATTCTGCTCAATCAGGGAAGGTAAAGAAGATACTTTATGAGGCTTCTACCTCACATAGTAACTGGATATGGGACATATTTGGACTACCATACAAGAGCCTTTAGTTAGCCATGTAAGGCATCATGTGTCAAAGAATAAAGCTGGCCTTGTGTGAGAGCTGCTTATTTGGAAACAAACCTTTATAGGATCCCTGGGCCATTCCTTCTTTACCTGAGGTGTAGATCAGGCGATTTACCATTTCTGCTATGAAGTAATACAGTAATGTGCTGACTCGTCAATACCATATGGGCAGCCCAATTTTAACAACCCACTGCACAACTACATCAGAATCATCCAAGCCCTATATGCAAGTTTTTGCACAACTGCCAAAAGTTGTCTGCATTGTTAGAAAATATTGTTATATCATGTCCAAAGCAAGAGACAACACATCTTTTTAAAAGGAAACACACTGAAAATACTACAGACCTTTTAAAAATGCTAGGTGTCCGATTAAACCAAAATGTAAACTTCAATGTCAACCTGGAACAAGTGTGCAGAAACTTACATCAGACACAATCTCAACTGTAAAGGATAAGTGCTCTTTAAAATAAATGTGTACTCATCTCATTTGTCCCCCACCTCTTACCTCAACCTTCACCTCCACACATCCATTCTTACCAACATCTGATGAACCGTATCCATCAGATCTCGGTAAGTAGTTTACGTCCAAGCACCATAATGCTCCCTCTGCTGGCCACACCTGCACATTACATCCCCATAGATTCAGGAAAGATGGACGTGGCCTGGAGAGGGAGACTTGCACACTGAATGCCAAAAAGGGCAACAGTGGCATAATTTAGATCAAGGAAAGGGACCAAAAAGAAGGTGCACTTTGTCTAATACTGCACTTATCCTTTAAATCCCTGACACTAGGGAACTAGCATGCATAAAGTAATGAAGCAATTAGACAATCATGCAGGCAACTAGTATTTTCAGAAGGACAGGTAAAAAGAAGCCTGTATGTTCCCCTGATCAGTTTTGTTTTTTTAATCAAAACATAAAGTAGAACTCCAGGCAAACAGCTAACACACACAAGAAATACACATATGTTTACCCAGCAAAGAAAATTGCAATTTTGTTCAATGACTCTTGTAATACAGACAGCATCAGCAAGATTGCTTCTCTATTTTCTTAATCACCTTCAAAAATGGAAGGTGATTATGCCAAATTTAGTGACCAGTAAATAGGTGCATCATCTGCCTGGCTATGCTATCCAGCAGATGTGTATAGAACCACAAGATTGCCTCTACAGCAGTGATGGCCAGCTTACTTAAAATAAAGGGGTCTCAAGTACGACCCAAGACCACAATAGTTCAGTACAGAATTGTCAGTGAGCTCTCAAACTGCAGACATGCAACAGGATATGCACATGCTTCAGGAGACAGACTGGAGAAAGTTTATAGGAGACTGCTTGTGATAACTGAAATCACAATCCCTTTACAAAATCAATGGTGCCACATTTGTGGTCCATACAGACCCCCTAAGAATTACTTCCTACTTACAAATCACATTTTATATTGCATTCAGCAAGCTCCATTTTTTTTTAGGGATGGACAGCGCAGAAAAAAAAAGTGAGAAATAAAACCAAACCATTTATCTTTTACTGGCTCGAGTAAACACCAAAACACAGTCTACTCTACAAAGTACATGACAGGTAAAACCCTTAACACTTTAAAGTAGAGCTCTATGCAACAACATTCAAGTATATGTCAGGGAAAATTTAAAAAAATAAACATAATGCAGTACATCTCTGCCATCCATGCTCATTTCCACATGTTTAATCCCTTTAGTGCCCCTGCAAGTACAAAAAAAAAAAAATCTTCTGAAATGCACTCAAAAGTCCTGTTTTTGGCTCTGAATATCTGACATGATCAACAGGTTTTAGCACTTATAAAACGCATAACAAAACACTTTCAAAATGCATGTAACAGACTAAAATGAAACATGTTCATTGTTGGGGTTTCCATATAAAATGAGCGGAAAAGTAGCTACAACCGTCAAATATTTAAAGGAGAACTATGGGGTCAGGGCTTTTCCCCATAGTTCTCCTTAGGGTAACGGGAGGACACGAACTAGCATCCTCCCGTCACCCCGCCATTGCCCAGTCATATGCAATGCAAAAATGTTAAATTCTTCAAAGATTAGAAAATTGTGCCTCAGATATACAATTAAAAATGGCTGTATTATTGGCCATAAATTTGCAGTTTTTCAGATTTCTTTTGCTTAACTGTTGTATAACAGAGCAGATACATGACTACAAACCTTATATAATCTTGCCTTCTGGTCTGTTGGCATTTAATATGAAAGTCTTTTTTCCTTTCTTGGCTTTGTTGAAACAAATTGCTAAAATTAGAGTATAGTGCAGACATAACTAGTCACAGCTCTGTGTGTCAGGACATTTCATACATTTAAACTTGGGGTCCAGAGTCACTTGTCGCATTCATAGTTTTTATCCTTAAACTCCCATATCAAAGTTAAAGGGGGACTAAAAGCCCATCTCAAATAACCAATACTACTACTCTTTTTCTTGAGTCAAAACAAGCATATTAATTGTTCCACGCTGGCATACTTTTTAGACGTTTGTGAACAAGCAGCTATGCCCAGGCTCCATGAGAAGGGATGAAGGAACAGCCCATGTCACTTCCTGTTATCAGCTGTTTGAGACTACAACTCCAATCATTCAGCGGAACTTCGCTTACTCAATAGGAGTGCATACTATATCGCTTATGCAATAAAAAGCCAGTCACCATGCAGTTTATTTCATATTAAAACTATTGCTTCACTAAAAATAAATCAGTGAATGATCAGAGCGTTTCCATTCAAATTTGTATGGAATCTGCACAGAAAAATAGGCTCAGGGAGTATTTCGGGCCGCAGGCAGCTCGGATTGCGTGCGATCGCATGAACAGTCCCCATAGGAATGTATGGGATTGGTCATGTCAGCGTTTCAGTGCGGACAAATCCGCACGATCGAACCACCCTGGTGTGAACGGGGCGCAAGGCTGGGTTTACACTTCACTGTGCATCAACACAAAGGGCATGGATTCTCTGTGTTATGACCCGTTCACACCAGATGCAGTGCATTCCGGCCCGATTCTGGCCAGAATGCACTGCCTCGCATTGCGGCCGGCTCACTTTCTTGTGGGGGCAGATGGAGCATGGCGGGCACAGAATTGCAAGGCACATTATGCCTGCGGTCCAGTCCAATCAAACTAGTGCTTGCAGCATTTCGATCGCACTGCAGGCATAATCAGCCTTGCTATCCCATGCGGCCGGAGGGCGTGGCTACAGTGCCATTCACTTTAATGGCCCGCCACGCCCCCTCCTGACCCAAAAAAAAGTGAGCCGGCCAATATGCGAGGCAGTGCGTTCTGGCCAGAATCGAGCCGGAATGCACTGCATCTGGTGTGAACGGGCCCTTAGGGAGCCCATTCATCTGAATGGGCTGCCTAACAGACAAAAGTATGTAATTTTGAAAGGAATTGCACCACAACGAATGGCAGTGTCATTGTGCATTGCGGTGCACTAAAACACACGTTGACAAGATGTGTTGGGGAGCCATTAAGAACTAATGGCCCCAAAGTGAACACGCAACATGCAGGTTTTCAAATATGTTCTTGCAACGCAACAGCCTGAACCCAAAAAGCCAAAATACAGGAAAAATAAACTTACCAGGGTTAAAGGGGTTAAACCTTGATTCAAAAGCAGCATTCCATCATGCAGGCTTTATTCCACATATGTCAAATCTGCTCTTTGATATTTGGGGGATTAGTACAGGCCTTGCTGTCCTTCTGGGCAGCGCAGATTTAAGCACTGCAGGTTTCAGACCCCAGCGGCAAGGTCATGTCTCCACCTCCCTCTCAGGTGAATGGCCTCGAGAAGAGGGAGGGAGAAGACACGACTACAGCGATGGGGGGTCTACATGACCTGCTATGCTTACATCCAAGTGGCCCGAACTACGGTGTATCCTAAAAAGCTCAGTAACTAAACTGATGAAGTACAGGAATTCTGTTGTGATATCTCAAAAGTACATGTGTTAGTCTGCAATTCCTTAGTCCCTTTAAAATCCCTAGGATTTAATGGAAATTTACGGCCCTAAAACCTGCTCAGTTCTGGAATAAGGCTTTACCATCTTCCCTTTAGCCATCATATTCCCGAGCCCCAGTGGCATCAAGACCATGACAAGCCGACTTGCGACAGTGACAAATGGATCATCACTCGATCAGCCGGCAATACAAACCTTCAGCAGATTACACCAGCCGCAGTGCGTTCCAGCCCAATTGGGGCCGGAACGCACTAGATCGCATTGCGGCAAGCTCACTGTGATGGGGTAGGAGGGGGCGTGGCAGTGCATTGAACTCAATGGCACTGTAGCCACGCTCTCCGGCCGCAGTGCGATTGGCCGCACATCAGTGTCTGCATTTCGGTCAGAAAAAAAGCTGCAAGCACTATTTTTTTGCACCGGAATGCAGCCACTGATGTGCCACATGTTCCCGTGCAGTCTATCAATGCACCACCTGCTCCCGTCCCAACACAAAGTGAACCGGCTGCAATGCGATCCAGTGCGTTCTGGCCCCAATGGAGCTGGAACGCACTGTGGCTGGTGTGAACTAGCCCTTAAAGAGCAAGAAGAAAAAAAGGTATGAAGACCTTGTCTTGTTCACTTAATTTTCAACCATAATTTTAATCCATAATGAGCTAGAGCAGGGAGCTGAAGACCTTTATTCTTTCCTCTTCATTACACATACACAACATACAAGCAATGATGTTCAGATACCATACTTGGTACATGTACATATACTTTTCCAGCTCTAAGTCTAGACTACAGAAAAACTCAAAAGTTAGGAGGCAGCTGTCATTTTTTACGGAGCATTTGCTACAGGGCTCCTGGGATTTGTGCATCCCTGTTTTAATGTACGATTTGTTGATATAGATATATAATTCTATATATGAGAAATGCACCGATACTATTTTTACAAGTACCAATACTTGTCCAAGTACTCACAGATACAAGTACGGATACATTTTTGTTTAGTGTCATGTGACAGTTTTTCTAAAACAATACAGACTAATGATTTCAGGACAGTGGTGGAGCACCAGGGTCCAGTCACAGCTGCAACCGCTGCAACCCTGGTAGTTCTCATGACAATGCCAAGTATCGGCACTGGTATCTGGACATACCTACCCACAAAATATTGGATTTCATCTGCACACTCAATAGACTGCAGCAAGAGTGGTCAGCTCTCAGCTTAGTCTACTCCCTTCTCCTTGCATCAACCCAGAGCCCCTCCTTTTATACACAAATATGGAAAAGGGATTTTCAAAATTCCATACGGGGAATCAAATATGGGTTAATACTGCTAAAAGTTCAGCACAAGTTCTTGAGGTGAAAGCAAACTGCTGCAAACTAACTGCTTCTGCACTGGTATTTGGTTCCGTTTGAAGACATGGTCCCAATATCCCAAATTATCCATGTGTTTTCAAGGTTATCCAATTCCAGGCCTGTTTTTACATATAGGGTGGGAATGTCTAAAAAGGTTGAAAGATTTTGGTCCCAAGTTTATAAACACCTGTAAACGGCTATTGGTGCCTCTTTTTGTAAGGATCCTCAAGGCTACATTCACATTGTGCTTTCTGGCATTCCTGCAGCAAGAACCAACGCATCCCGTTTAGATACAGCCGGTGTACCTGTTCCAAGTTAATGACTGGGTGACAGTGGCAGCATCTGTAAGCAGCAGTCTGCATGTAATTCACGTAGGGCTGCGACAACTAAATCGATATAATCGGTGATGAGAATAGTTGTCCGCAATTCACATTCTAGAAGTCCTCCTAAGCATTTCTTAACATATGGCAAAGATAATTCAGCTTCATAACCTGAAGTCAGCTAAACACTTCAGGGCTATTCAGCTGTCATCCTGGAGGTTCCAAGCAAGCATGCGACAGTTTACAGACAGTATAGAGACCTGGACAATTGACACATTTCTCCTTCTGAAGTCATTTAGGAATATTACAAACTTGGATATTAAATCTATCACTATATGCAATAGAAATAAGGGATGTGACCAAATTGATAAATTCCCTCCATTGTGTGCTGTTTCCGAACGTATGCATAGGTGACCCCACACACACACACTCTAGATTTAAGTCATTTAAATCTACTGTGTACCAGATAGGAATTTGATGTATGACAAAAATGAAATACCAGACCACATACAGCAGTTCAAGAAGTTTGTATTTGCATAGGCTTAGTTAAGCAGGTAAATGATGTCAAACTTGCACATCACAAAATTCCACAGAAAACACAGCTCAAGTCCCAGTTGAAAAGGGTACTAGGTAAGTATATGTTCTGTTTTAACAAGTGACTGCACAAGAACATGACCTATATATAGCCTACAGACTGATGCAGTGCATTGCTGGCATTTGGTACTTCGTAGATTAAAAAAAACATACCACCCTGATGCTTGGTACCAACTGCATCCATTGTCTTCAGGGTGAACACAGGGATGCCAGTGAAAAAAGGAAAGGTAATAAACCTGTTCCATGTAGTGTGGATAACAAAGGAAACGCAGAGTGAAATGCTCATGTGATCTTCACCAACACAGTTTTCAAGTTACCCAGCATCCTCTGCCTTTATACAGGCCAGGCCCAGCGTGTCCAGGAAGTGACAGTGCAGACAGACGGGCCAGGGTGGGTGTGGGGGATGGGCAAAGCAGGGGGTGGGGGGCTGAATGCACCCAGCAGCAGCTGGATTTGGGGGAGGAGGAAGTTTGTGGAAGGTTGACAAGCGACACAAGGGACCGCACTGCTACAGTCAGACAAAGTGAAATGAATGTGTACCTGGCAGCAGAGGAGTTAAATCCCCCCCTCCCTGACCTGTCTTAACAGCAAAATCTTCCCAGGAGAATATAGGAAGGAAGACAGTCATCTCACGCTTTACACCAGCTGATTACTCAGAACAAGGGTTAACTTACCTGAAGCTACAAAAGTGCCTGAAGATAGATCACAGGATTTTTTCCGATTCTCCATCACCAGAAAATCCTGCCTTAAGAAGGGGATGCTATATTTTGATAAGCATGACAGTATAAAAAGTCTTGCTGAAACAGTGAGGCCACGTACTAAAAACCACACTGTACTCCTTCAAACTACACCGTGCCAATTCAAAAGCAATAATCTTTTCTTGCCCCCCACCATATACGCCAGGCATTCCACAGTTAAAGTATATCTACAGCCAAAATTGTTTTAACTGTTTTGAAAACAGTGAAGGGTTAGAGCCACTGTCAGGTTTTACTACTGTAAGGGGCTCGGTGACATCTTTTCCTTCATTTTCTGTTTTGGGGTCAACAGTTTACCTGACAGGAAATAAGGGAAAAATCTGCAACAGGAAATAAACACATTGCAGGTTTGTTTTGTTGTAAGACACACAAGGGCAGATCAAGAGGAGATATGTGCACCGATCCTCTCCTGATCCCACCAGTACAGAGCAGATGTCACCGCTGTCCATACAGTTGTTTTGCCTCCATCTTGCGATGGAGGAAAGAACGGAAACTGCCAGCCCACATGCCAGTCTATGAGGAGTCGGATGTAAGCGGACATGTGTCCATTAAAAGGAGAACTATGAGGTGAGTGCTTTTCACTCACTTCATAGTTCTAGCCGACCTGTGACAATGAGACTGACAGGTCAGCTCAGTAGAACGGGAAGTGAGCGAACACATACCGGCGTTCGCTCACCTCTCGATCCTGTCACAGCCCTCTGCTGTGACAGGGGAGGGGCTGGATTCCCCCCCACTCCGATCCGCCAGCGCTGACTGGTGGAATGGACGGGTACAGCTGGCTCTGCCTCTAGATTGACAGCTGGCTCTGCCTGTCACACAGCTAGGCGGATCCTGGCACAATTGTCGGGATCCGCTTCAGCTGCGGCGTCTCAGTACACCGCGAGCAGCAGCTTGTGGTATACTGCGGCGTCTCAGTATACCACGAGCTACTGCTCGCGGTATACTATGCCTAGGGTGACAGGAGGACGCTAGTTTGTGTCCTTCTGTTACCCTAAGGAGAACTATGGGGAAAATACTTAACCCCATAGTTCTCCTTTAAGGTTCACACCATTTTCCGGTCCAAATCTGGTCTGGAAAATTGTGTGAACCTGCCCACAGTTCCAGACAAAATAAGATGAGCAGTATTTTTCTGTTCTGGAACGGACTGCGCTGGTGTGAACAGAGGCCAGAAATAGCATTGTGATGCATTAGGATGCATTTTGGGTCCGGAAACAATCTGGTCTGCTCTGGAGATCTGGATGTGGTGTGAATGGGCTTACACCAAGATTATCCCTGATCTGGCAAAATGGATCTCTGATCTGTTTGTTTTCTGGACCTGACCAGAGTCGGGGGTAACAGGGTATAAATGGACACCTGCGTTTACACACGGCTGCCCACAGACTAGCATCCGATCAGGTCTGCCCATATGAAAGAGAGCTTAGCATTCTCCTGCCAATGTAAAGAATAGGGTTTTACTTCTGCCCGTGTTGTTAGAGAATTTACTCCACCCAGGACAGCAAATCTCGAACAAAACTCCAAAGCAAAGCATGAGATGCATGTCAAACAGACATTTATACCAAACAACTAATTTACCATTTTTAAATGAAGACCGATCTATCTAGTTTCAGTTTGGGAAACTAGGAGGTATTACTCAGTTAAATTAAAACAGCGACAAGAAACATCAGCTTCAAGAAGTTAAACACAGGAAACAAGAACAGGAGAGTGAAAATTAACCACTTCTCTAAGACCAGAATGCTGCGACAAGACAGAAATCCTCCGATACATACCATCACCATTGGCGCTCAGACCTCTGAGCTGTTGACAGACTAGAATCATACAATAGATACTACCTAGAGTGAGTGTTCATCAGTATCATCCTATGAGCTTGTAATTCATACAAAAACACAAGCACAGCAACTGGCACTAGTAAACCTCATTTAGAATTGTACTTCATGAGAACGCTAAAAACCTTCCTGTGTCTAACATTAGGTACAGTGGTCCTAAACAAAGACAAGCTGCCATTTCTGATCTCCTAAAATGATAGCTGCACCACAAGGTTCATTCTATTCAGAATCCCTTACCTGAAACAGAGGACACGTTAACCTGCATAAGAGTTACACATCAATGACTCGGAAGACAAAAGGTCAGTGCAGCAGAACAGCCGGGCAACTAGCATTTTCAGAAGGTCTGGAATATTTCCTTCATGACCGGTTTCTTTTTAATACTCCTGGAGGAATTCACACTACCTGCATGCGATAATCACAAGGTTCCATGTGATTAGCGCACTGTACCCCGCAACACACATCCCATGCAATTACAGTGCAGGAGGTGCATTGTGTGCCATTTGAATGGCACCCCAAACGCAACTCCCATAGTGCGACTAGGCCACACAGCAACACGCAGTACTGCAAATAGTGCACTGTAATCGCATGGGAGGAACATTGTGCTGTACCGTGGGTTAATCGCATGGAACCATGCGTTTAACACACTGGAGATGGTATGAACGGGCCCGGAGAGAGAAAGAGATCCCTTCTAGAACATGAACAGAACATAGGATGATCATGGATCCCCCAACAAGCACCATACACATTAACAAACTGTGTACATACCCACATTGGTTGGTCCTCTAATCTAAACAACCAACCATCCACCCAGCTGCTTATTTACATCCTGAATCTGAAAATCCTCAGTCAGAGTCCCCCTAAAGGTATGGCACACTCTACAGATCATCTCCAGTCTGGTGGATTAAACGGGGCTCCATTTTCTATGTCCCCATTTGCTAATGCTGGACAACATGAAGGAGTTTGAAGAAAACCCCAACATCACAGCCACCCCAAGAGCAGATATATGCTCTTCCCCTAGAAGCTGCTTAATCTCCAGGCCCTCCAGTTACAGACAAAACATATTGGTGTGAAAATATTGTGCAGTAGTACATGAAGAACCTAAAGCCAAGAACGCAAATGTAAACATATTGGTGGGAATTTATCAAAACTGGAGCAGACGCAATCAGGAGCCGTTGTCCATAGTAACCAATCAGCTTCTCTCTTCAGTTTGTTCAGTTAAGATTTGAAAATGGAGAGAAGTGGATTGGTTACTATGAAGAACTGCTCCAGTGTTGATAAATTCCACCCATTGCATCTTACTAGTCATTACATTTATGAAGCTGCATTTGTTTTGTTTTTTCAGTCTTTTGTTCCTTTATTTTGCCTCAGTGCTCCCGTCAGTAAGGCCACATTCACATGGAGTGATTTGGGATTTCCGTTGCAGGAACCTACAGATTCCTGAATCATACATGATTATACAGTTTGCAGACTGCCATTTACCGATGCAGCCGCTGCTACCTGGTCATCCACTTGAATGGGTACAGAGGCTGCATCTGAACGGGGACACCTGGCATTCCTGCTTCAAGAATCCATAGGTTCCTGCCACAGGAATGCCAGATCACCTGTGTGAACGAGGCCCGAGACCTCCTCTCACAGGTTGACAATCCTGGTGCCTTGTACTGCCATCACTGGAGTAGTATTGTAATCCTGGGTTTCTCTCCCGATTTGGATTTCAGAACCCCTCCTCTCATCTCCATAACATATTGAGGTGGCATTCTGTAGTTCACAGAAATTCACTGGAGAGGGCTAACACTGCTTAGGATTTTAATGCTGCAGCACAGATAACAAAATGCTTTCAATGGCACATTTTTTTTTTATTTTTTTTTTTGAAAAAGGGAAGCGAATGAGAAATTCATTGTTATGGTTTACATATAATCGAAGGCCTGAAGTCGAGAAACACTGCTTTAGATAGATGACAGTAAACGAACCGCAACATCCCTGTCCAGTGATCAGTAAGCAGAGCTAGGAAGCAGTTATGCCAAACCAGGAAGTACCAGAGTGATTTTCCTTACATAAGTGTGCATCACAAACCGGGCTGACAAAGTGCAAATCCTTTCACAAAAGAAAAATGCACATGCAGTGCGTTTTGCCATGTTTTTGCACCGTTCTAAAAAAAAAATGGGCTTTTAGTGCGGTCCAGGGTGTTTAAAAAAATTGAAATAGAAGCTGCCTGGCTAGCATGGTAAACAATTGGCTACAGTATTCCCTGAATCACTGAACCCAAACTATGCAGATTAGAATTATTTATTTTGACTTGCCTGATCTAAAAGCCTATGCCAAGTCACAGTGACTCAGAAGTGAATACAGGCAAAGTGTGTGTGTGTGTGTGTGTGTGTGTGTGTGTGTAATGGGGGACTCTATTTCTTGTACTACAGGTTTAATTTTGTTCAGACCTGTCTTTTAGAACCATTTAAACATACTTCAACTACTGCATTTTTTTTCAATCAGATGTGGCAAATAACACAGTGAATAATTACCTGCGCTGTTCATCTTCACTCTGCATATTACACTTCAGGTTGTGTGGTGCCTGGTCCCTTCCTGCATCACTACCGCTTTCTGTAGTAACATAGGGGGTTGGATGCAGAACATAGGGGGTTGGATGCAGAAGATAATTCAAACAGTGGCAGCTCTGCTATAGAGTGAAGATGGGAAGGCAGTGGAAAAAGGTAAGCATGTGTTCTTTCTAGCATACTTAACCACTTGCATCCCTTTGTGACAAGTCAGAGGAAGCCGTCCTGATGCTCCTCAAGAAATATGGTTTGGTGGGACACTCCATATTGGTATCTCCACATTTATTCACTTCTGCAAGAGCTGACCCTATGCTGTCCTACTAAACTCTAGGGGTTAGACAGAACAGCAAGTTGCAAAACCGTCCCATCACTGGCAACATGTCAGCTTTCCCCTGCTCTAGTGAAAAGCAAGCAATTTTAAACACTCGGGTAGTGTTGGTAAACTGGTGGGGCTAAACTGAAAGGACCACTGCTAAAACACTATCACAGAGGGAGTGAGCGACAAAACATTCTGCTGAATGTCAAATTCTTAGGTTGCAAAGGAATTTCTTAAAGGGAACCTGAACCCAAAAAGCAGCTACCATTGCTGGTTTGTTTTTTTGAAGGTGAAGGCTCTATGACTCTCATTCAGATCCCGGTTTCAATATCTAGTGAATCATCAACAAAGAACAAGAAGGTAAGAAGACTTTGCTGACTTGTTTCAAGTGAGTGACTCAAATAGCAAAACAAAAACAGATCAGTAGGATGGCTCACAGACTACACATTTTAATGCAAGGTGGCTATATAAAAATGTTTTTAAAATTCAATTTTCTCTAAAGCACTTCAAAAAAGGAAACCTACAGAGGCTGCCACTGTTGAACCACTGAAAATGCCAGTTGCCCAGGCATCAATACTTTGACTCACTGACCAGGAAAGCTGCAAATCCTGAAAGGCATGTGCATTCCAGGTAAGTGAAACAGAAAACATTTCAGCCTTTGGATAAGCAGCCAGGCTCGAATGTTCAAGGAGAGAAGAGCAGCACCCTGCATACGTTTTTCAGTGTAGGTTACCTTTAGAGCTCAACTGCCAAATTCTTCCAAATATCCTATAGTAATATACAGTGAGGAAAATGTATCAAAACTGGAGCAGACCAAATCTGAAGCAGCTGTGCATGGTAACCAATCAGCTTGTCTTTCATTTTTCAAATCTTAACTGAACTGAAGAGAGAAGCTGATTGGTTACTATGGGCAACTGCTCCCGATTCTGTCTGCTCCAGTTTTTACAAGTTCCCCTCACAGTGAAATAAGAGCATACTTCAACACAAGTTCAACCTAGATGTATTAAAACATTACACAGGCATAAAACACATGTCAATTGAGAAAAGAATAGCACCATCGGTCCTTGCTCTGGTTGGCCAGCAATCAGCATTGGAAACTGCCATCTATCCCCAGCGACGCCATGTGACTCATGGTGTCACTCAATTTCCCACATGCCGTCTACGTCTGACAGCATCAGGCTACAAAGGAAGTGTGTTCAAGTTGTTTCCAGTCAGGCTTTGCAATCACAGGGCAATCGCATGAGGGGGGCTGAGCGACACTGAGTTGCATGGTGTCGCTGGTAATCTGCATTTTTCCAAAGTGGATTGCTGGATAACCGGGGCACAGACGGAAGTTCCACGTGGTGCTACCAATTATCAAGGAGCATGTGTTATATGGCTGTTTAATGTACATTCAATAATTCTAGAGTTGACTTCTACTTAAATGGTCAAAACTGAAATAGCCAGACATTTGACATCTGAACCAAAGTTCAGAATAAGCAGGAAGTGTCTTGTCTAAAGATTACCTGTAGAGCTGCAACAACTAAATAGAAGGTCGATTAAAATGGACGATGGAAAACGTCGTCAACGTTTTCCATCATCGATTAGTCGGCTATCGATTAGTTTACCCTGCTCGCGTCTCTACACACGACCTGAGCAGCACACCAGATGACACGCCTCTTCTCCCTGCTCTGAGCTCCCTGACACGCCGCTGCCTGCTAACGATCGAGGGGGAATGGCACCTGACAAGCCCACGATCCCGCATCTAAAAGTAAGAACGCCTGCGACACCCACACCGATTAGGTTATTTTAACGCATTGCTGGGATAGTGGGAACAGTTGTATTCCTTTATAGCTGATGGTACAGATACAGCGCAATGTACCATCAGCTATATCAGGGGTGTGGAAATTTTTGAAAAAACTACTTGTCCAAGGGCTAAAGCGGGGGCCAAATCTACTTGTCCTTCATAACAATCTACTTGTCCCAATACAAAAAAAATATAGTTTTAATTAAAACTAGAAATGCACCAATACCGGTTTTTGGGTATAGGGTACGAGTACCGATATTTTGCTTTCGGTACTCACAGAGTATCGGTGCTTCCGTTTGCATGGAGCAGGCTTCCCAGGCAATCAGGAAGCCGAGCAGCGGGTAATGAGATGCTACCCGGCTTCCTGACTGCCAGGGAAGCAGACTCCATGTTGTTTGGCCGGCTTGATTGTGAATGGCAGGGAAGCCGGTTTCCAGGCCAATCAGCATCGAGCCAGCTTCCTGGCCAATCAGGAAACCGGGCGGCGAGTAATGACCTGATTGGCCAGGAAGCCTGCTCGATGCTGATTGGCTGGGAAGCTGGCTTCCCAGCCAATCAGCAAGGAGCTGGCTTCCTGGCCAATCAGGAAACTGGGAGGCGGGTCATTAGTCGCTGCCCCGCTTCCTGATTGCACGGGAAGCTGGCTCCATGTTCCCCTACGGCACTGCCGGTCAGAGGAAACATTCCTCTGACCAGAAGTTCCGATATTGGAGAAGATATCGAGCATTTGGGCGAGTACAAGTACTTGCCCAAATACTCTGTATCTGTGCATCCCTAATCAAAACTGTATTGGTCTGTGCTAAATAGCGCTTCTCAGTGGTCAGCGTGGTCCCCAGACCACGCTGACCAATGAGTGCTTGCAATTTGCGAGCGAAATTCAAAATGCATAGGGCAGGACTGCGCTGGACAGTACGGGGTAAGGACAGTACACCTGTACCGGCGGAGGGTAAGGACTGTTTGCCGAAAGGCAAGTATAGCTGGGGGCTGGGGGGTTTTGGGAGAGACGGGGGCCAGATTTGATCGGGTAATTATTTTTCCATATTACCGGGGAAAGTGAACTTGCCCTTTAATGCACATTGTGCGTGTGGGAGAGTTCTGCTGCCTCGCTACCGCAATATGGCACAGTGAAATGGCGCAGCACTCACCGCACACACACAATGTCCTATGCCTGTGCTTATTTGCATGCAGATGGCAGGGGCAGTGGGGTTCGTTTTCATTTTTTTATTTAATTTTTTACATTGTCACCTTTTTTTTTAAATATATTTTTTTTTACTTTTTTATAACTTTTTTACCCCACCTAATTTTATTCCCATCACATAGGGATTTAAAATCCTCTATGTGATAGTTTGGAGGTGACAGGTTCTCTTTATGGAACATGCCCTCCAACACAGAACAGATGTTCTGTGTAGTTCCCAACAGCTGAGACTGTTGGCGCTGTGATCACAGCGTCACAGTCTCAGTGATAAAACAGAGCAGATGAAAAACGGACGTTTTTCGTCTGCTCTGCGGGCTCTATGGTGAGCTCATGTTCCGTGGTCTCGCCAGAGGAGCGGGGGACGCCGAAAACCACGGGGGGAAGGGAGACGGACAGAATCGCCGCTTCTTGTTTCATACAAGTGATCAGATCACTTGAAAACGAGCGGCGGCTCCACACTGTACACTTAGCTCTGCTTGTACGGAGCGGGGCTAAGTGTACAAAAAAACTACTCGCCCGGCGCCCGAAACTGCATGTCCCAGGCCTCGGGCGATAGGAATTCCACACCCCTGTATATGTACCATCAGCTATAGAGGAATACAAATCCCAGCAATACATTATACACTGTATGTATTTTGTATTGCTGGGATTTGTTGTATTCCTCTATAGCTGGTGGTATATTTTGCATTGCGCTGTATAACCATTATACAGCGCAATGCAGAATACCACCAGCTATAGGAGGAATACAACAAATTCTGGCAATAATACATTATAGCATAATGTACTATTGCTGGGATTTGCTGTATTCCTCTATAGCTGGTGGTATTCTGCATTGCGCTGTATAATGGTTATACAGCGCAATGCAAAATATACCACCAGCTATAGAGGAATACAACAAATCCCAGCAATATATTATACAGCAGCGCAATGCACACAGAATACCACCAGCTATAGAGGAATAAAACAAATCCCAGCATTAATACCACCAGTTATAATGTACTATTGCTGGAATTTGTTGTATTCCTCTATAGCCGGTGGTATTCTGCATTGCACTGTATAATTATGCAGTGCAATAATTTACCAGCTATAGAGGAATACAACAAATCCCAGCAATATATTATACAGCAGCGCAATGCACACAGAATACCACCAGCTATAGAGGAATAAAACAAATCCCAGCATTAATACCACCAGTTATAATGTACTAATTGCTGGAATTTGTTTTATTCCTCTATAGCTGGTGGTATTCTGCATTGCGCTGTGTAATGTATTACTGCCATTTGCTTTTTTTTATCCGATCGAACTCAATAATCAGCTAACTAATCGATTTTGAAAATAATCGTTAGCTGCAGCCCTAATCACCTGCAATGCAAGAAATCAACCACACTGACAAATATCCAGTTATCCATGTTTCTTTGCACCCCATACATATGCCAATTCTCAGCAGACTAAAAAAGTGGTCATGCACTAATGTTTTTTGTTCAACCTGCGGGCTGAACGAAGAAAATGGAACAGATTCTTCCATCAATGAGCACTGATGGAGGAATCTCCTGCTGTCATTTTATTTTGACGGTGGCTGTCAGAACACCTGAACAGAGCCGGCAGCTGACTGGCTGCCTGCTCTGTGTGTTTGAAGATTTTCCAACTGGCTCCTTTCATCAGCTGATCAAGGAATGCCGACCAAAAGGGTCTTGACAGGGGCACCCACTGTGTGAAGATCAGCCGGTTCTTGGCGAATAGTGTATGACCACCTTTAATCTCATCTGCCACAGAGGACAATGATGCAGGCAGCAATCGGAGGGAAACTGCTCCAACAAATGAGTAATTCAGCAAAAAAATTTCCACAAGTGATTTAGTCTGTAATGCTTATTGAATAATTATATGTTCCTTTCATAGTATCCCTTTTGGGCTACCTGAGGAGTCTTACCAGTAGCAAAATCACTATAATAGGAGTGGAAGACAGAAAATCTGAGAACTGCCGTAACTTTTCCATCTGCAAAGTCAGTGCTCTGCTATGTAATGACCCTCTCTAACCAATAGAGAAGCTTGGTAGAGCTCAAATTTCAGTGATGGCTATATATGCACATTAAATGCCCAGGGTTTGGGGGCTCCTGAATGCATCTGCCTGTAGAATTCTGAATTACAAAACACAGCAGAAGCATACAACATGAGCAAAGTTAGAGTGCTCATCTCTGTACTTGTTCTGACTGAGTAGCTGAAAGTAGGGATGCACTGATATATCGGCCGCGACACACATCGGCCGAAAATTGCACTTTTGGCTCAATGCCGAAAGTGCCATTTTCCTGCCGATACATCGGCGCATCCCTGCTTTCTTTCCTCCTCGCTGGGCGCTGCTCTGCACCCCCGCGGGAGGAGAGAAAGGGTGACAGCCGGCCCGAGTGCTGCGGGAGGAGAGTGATGTGAGCGGCTGGCGTCTCTCCTCTCACACCACTCAGCCTCCTATCACAGTCTGGCAGAGCGGTGTGTGGGCGGAGACAGCGCTGTCACAGGAAGCTGAGCTCTCCTCCCTGCACTGCTCGATCAGCCTCCTACGGCAGCGTGTCAGAGAGGAGAGCAAGGTACACACACTCAGCAATCAGTGATCGTTGAGTGTTTGTAAATAATTGAGGACATGGTATGTTTACTATATCCTCAATTATGAATGAATGGGAAGTGATCTACATCACATCCTGTTCATTCATGATTGCGTTTATAGTAGGTCAGAAATGGCAGCCTACATACATATGCATATGTAAAGACTAAATTAAAAACCATCTCTGCAATACATGCACATCTGCCAAGGTTTCATCAGTACAGAAAAATTATTTTGCGAGAGAGAATTGATAACTTCTTATGCTCTGTGCACAAAGAGGGGTTAATGAGATGATGGCAGTGGGGGAATAAGGAGAGGTCTGTGTTCTTTGTAAGAAATCAAAAATTAAGTACGCAGGGCTGAAACTCCATGGTCAAAAGTTTCAAGTGTATGGTCATGTCAAGAGACAGGTAGGGGGACACATGGAGTTATTTCTCTGTACTTGCACAGTATTTGAAGTGATAAAACATTGGGAAATGTGCATGTATTCCAGAAATTATTCAAAAAAACTATGGAGTAAGTGTTTTTCCCCATAGTTCTCTAAAGGGTCATGGGAAGACATATACTAGAGTCCTCCCGTGACCCAAAGCTCAGTATATATCAAGCTACAGCTCGCTGTATACCGAGACCGCCACACCCGGGACGGATCCCGACAATGCTGTCTGGATCCACCCACCTGCGTGAATGACAGCTGGCTCTGTCTGTCTATCTAGAGGCAGAGCCAGCAGTACCCACCCCCTTCCCTGTCCGATTCTCCAGTCAGTGCTGGAGGATCGGAGTGGGGAGGGGGGGAATCCCTGCAGGGAGCAGTGAGTGACAATCACTGCCCTCTGCAGGGAGATGATCGAGAAGTGAGCAATCGATGGTATGTGTTCCCTCACTTCCCAATCTATTGAGCCGATGTGCAAGTTTCATTGTCACAAGCCGGCTCGAACTATGAGGATGAGTGATTTTCACTCACCTCATAGTTCTCCTTTAAATATTTTTTCTTGTGCCTTGACTCATTCTAAGCCCTCTGCTGGTCTGACAACACAATCTTTTTTGTGGAGTGAGTGTTGTCAGTCCTGCCCACTATTAAACCTCTAATATGAAGGTTAATTATTCTTTGAGTGAACACAGAAACACAGACAAGATTGACAAACTAAAAAAAAACAAAAAAAAAAAAAACACAAAACAACTTATCAAACTGATAGAGCTTTAAACTCTTCCCATGGTTTATTACACAAACCAAAAGGAAGCAAATAAGAGAAGTTCCTAGTTATGGTTTACATACACTGTTTTGGTTAGCTATACCACTTTATTCTCAGCTGCTGCAGCATGATCCTACTGCCAGACAATCGCCAGGTCTCAAATGCAACAGAAAAACGCTCTGGTGACCAGATCATAAAAAGCTATTGGCAATCAGGAGGCTGAAGCCCGCCACGAAGGAACCCCCTTCTCCAAAAACAGCAGCCTAGGAACAGGAAAGTAGCACGGGGCAACGTGTCAGTGGGCAGACCTTTGCCAGGACACCAGTGAGGTTGTCTGATTCGCAATAAACTGTTCCAGCAGGACTTGCTTTCCTTTTGATCTAATTTGGCATGTTTCAGTTTAATCCGACCTCTAAACATTCATTACAGTAGTGAATACTAAGCTACCATCTATATTCTTTAGCTAAGAGGTCTGCAATCTTTATTATTAAAAGGTTGCACATAAGTGGTTGGAAACAAGAGCTACAATGTGAAGAAAGTGCTGGAAAAACCTCCTTTGAGGCACAGATCTGAACTACATGTGACTCCCGAGTCACAGGTTGGGGACCACTGCTCTAGCAGAATATACATACCGTATATGGATTCCACACATAGTTATGCTCAGATAATAAAATGTGTCAGGCTATTCTGCACAGCTCCCCAGATTATGCCACTTTATTAAAAGAAATACTAGATAGATGCCTACTTTTCAAGGTATGCACGTTACCCAGAAAGCAGACCAACTATCCAAATTTGCTTTACAGTTTGTTTGTTTTTAAACACAAAAGCTTTCATGACCCAAGGTATGTTTGTAACCTTGATTTACCCTATAAGCAGAAACATACCTAACTTTCCCTTGGAAACAGAGCACAACAGAAATCTGACCTGCATCTCTCCACCACTTGTATGTTTTTTTAACTACTTTAGAAATAGGATCACAACTTCTTCTTGGTTTCCTTCAGATGTGTGACGGTATCTATGACAGACAATGCAAGGATGTTTTGGGGTAGCCTGAACACACGGGAACAGATTTAAACAGCTCCCACAGAATCCAAGGTGTTAGGACATTCTCAGAATAACTCTAAGTGCCACCATACACATCAGACTGTAGTCTTTGTACAAACAACTTTAGATTTATCAAATATAAGGACCTAGCAAACAAATTTGTATCTAACCAGGCAGGCCCTTGCCTTACATAGTTGTTGGTAGATTCTAAAGGATCAGATTCTAAATGCATGTGGTGAGCTTACCACATTTGCAATTGAGTACCGTAAACAAGAGAGTACCTATACTTTACTGTGGTACTTACACTTGCAAACACCAAAGAATGTCAGAAGATCTAGGATTTAAAATTGCCTTATACCTCCCCAACTATATACATATGCAACAGGCATGACTCTGGTGGCTTCCTAGGAATGACTAAATGCTGAAATGTAAATAGGAGAACAGTTCAGCTTATTACTGATGCAAAAAACTCCACTTGTTTTCCCTTTGTACCTATAATGGTGTAGGGCTTGATGTCTTCTCTTTAATGCAATCTTTGCTTTAACCTTATTCCTTTCCTGAACTATTCTCAGCCTGAGAAGAATACCACTCACTTCTTGCTCCGTGACAGTCAGCATCATGCAGCTTCTTCCACTGCATCCCAGCTGTCAAGTGTACGCCACCATGTAATTCACAGCAGTACAAGTGTGATGTCATAACAACAGAGCTGTTTCTCAGGGGTTGGAGCAAGTTGCCAAGCAGTAATTCATGCCCACTTTTGTTCTCTTTCAAGTGTCCCAGAGAATGTCAGAACTGTTTTCAGATATGAGCGGTAAAGCGAATAGTTGCTGGCAATTTTTTCAGACCAGTTTATCATGCACAAATATTGCAGACAATTTACACACGACAAGATGCTCCAGCAATGACAGAGGTGATCTCTCCCCCAAAGTACCACCCCCACACTATGCAGGCAGCACAAGGGCCCATGGGAGCTGTAATCTTACTGGGTGCATGAAAGCTGTCCTGGGATACTCTTACTAGAAAGAAAGATTTCAGCCCCGCGATGATCTTACAGGGCTCAAAAAGGCCAAGAAAAAAACGGACAAAAGTAAAATGGTACAACAAAATTGCTACCAGTATTAATTGAAGATGGGAGATGTGGATCATGTTTTTGGTTTTACCTAGAGACCAGCTTAACTTGTGGGATGCTGTACTTTACGAGACGCTCAGGCCGACTTTTCAATAATACCTGCAAACTGCAAAAACGGTTTCAGAGTTAATAGATAAAAGATCTACTACACTGTTTTCTATTCACCCCTGAAGCCATGTTCATTAGTTGAATCATGTACTTTTCACATTAGGATATCTGCTAATAACTTCATAGGAAACCAGCGTCATAGCTCTACATAAGCTTTACTCTTCACATTGAAAGTTGACAAAAAGGCATGGATGAATACTATAAGAACTTCCATAGAAACATCCAGACACAGGAATAAAGCAGCACCCTTCTCATCATCCTTCTCTTAATCAAGTCTGGAGGGTAAGTGACTTCTGTGCAGACCAACTGTGTGGCTGAATCAACTGTACTCAGATTGATGAGAGCACTCATGTAAGGCCTGCTATAATAACTGGGGAAAACTAACCAGATTAAAGTGAACCTGTGCTTTGCCCTGCCCTGGTGGCTGAACCAAGTGGTGAGGAAGTGAAGGACTATTCTGTTGTTAAAGGGGGGGGGGGGGCATTAAAGGAAACACTATTCTT
>NW_017307168.1:395457-399568 GCF_000935625.1 Nanorana parkeri | reverse complement strand
TGAGGAAGTAAAGGATGTTTTTTTTGTTAAAGGGGGGGGGGAGCATTAAAGGTAACACTATTGCTTTGCCTGCATGTAAAAGCACAGGTTTGCTTCCAAGAGACCCTATCAGATATCTAAGGGAATCAAAAGGCCCGTTCCTTACAAAAGAAAAAAAAGGTAGTATACGCACTATGGTAGCCAATTAATTATACCTCCACCTCTGGAACCTCCTTCACACTTCTGAGTGTCGAATGCTGGTGTCCCCCTGCAGCATGCTGTTACATTCGTCTGAGCCCTACTTCACTGCAGGACAATACTTGGGGGTCAGAAGAAGGTACCAGTGTGTGGCGTGGGACACAAGCATTCAACACTTTGAGGTGTTAATTGCTGAAGACACCGATGAAGGTTAATGAAGGCTGGAGTGAAGGCAAGGTAAAAATAAAAGAGACCCTAAAAGGAGGAGATTATATTGCCTCTTCCCTTAAAATAAACTGTCTTTTGATTTTTTAGAGAATAGATACGGTCTCTTTAAAGGGAATCTACCATGAGAAAATAATGGAGGCTACCATTATTGACATCTACCTTTGAGAGTGCTTGGTCTCTGGTTGTCCAGCTGAAGCTAACGGTTCAAGGTCCAGTAGCTGACCTAGAACAAGTATAAAGAGAAGGGAATTCTGACACTCATTTAAAACATGTTTGTTCTGGGTAAGTCACCTAAAGTACTAAAGACAGACAGGCAGGTAGCATTTTCTAAAAAGGAGAGCAACAAGAGCCCCTGCATTTCTCGAATGACAGAGGCACCAATATATATCTCTCTATCTCAACTTACCGGTTAATGTGAACCTTTACTCCTTTTTACTAAAAATCACATCAGCATACACTTCTGCAGGTGAGCGGTTTTCATTTGTGCAACTGTTTTTTTTTTAAACCGCGTGATTGTCGCGCAGTTGTCAATGCATAGATATGTCTATGGAACCCAAACAACCCGAAAACAGCTCCGGCACCTTTTTGCGCGACCGGCGAATTCGTCCACGCGACAAACTGCGAATCTGTGTTTTGCGCAATAAATCACCTAGGTGAGAACCTAGCCTTATGGCCTTCCTGCTGCAATCACAGCACTGTATACATTGCTGCAGGCACGATGCTTAGCGGCGCAACAAACATATACAGCAAGTAACATTTGGCAGGCAATGCTGCTTGTCAAAAGATAATTGCAATTAATAAGACACATCGGTATGCAGTTACAGTGAGGTATTGCAATAGAAATTTTTTTTTTTTAAAACCTGACTTCAGGGAGGTGGCAGTATCGCCACCTGAATCCAGGGCAACCACTGCTCCACCGCCCTCTAAAACGCAAACCACCATAAAGCGCTATTCAGAGGGTGGTGGAGGCTGCCGCCTGTGTGAACTTAGCCTATCTATATTTTGGTCATCCACATGTGTGCGTGCCAACACTAATTCTCTCATTAATCCCTTCCATTGCTAGAAAATGGGACAATAGTGTGTACCATATAGTGTTATGGCCGACACCAAAACGATATACCTGTCAGGGAAGCATCCCCAAAATTCCAGTTGGCTTTGGCTCACAGAGGCGCCTGGCATTAATGTGCTGAAGTGATTAATTCAGATTATTTTTTACATCTACATGAAAAGTGTGTTTAGCGCATAAAACACCACATATCATATTCCTGACTAAACTTCATATCTTCATACATCACAACACTCAGACATTCCCCACAAGTGTGTGGTCAGGTTGCAGACCATACCGATTGCTTACTGCAAGATAGCCAGATGCGAGTAATCTGCACTTTCTTCCACCAACATGTTACCAACTGTGATTACTTCCATAGATGACAAAGTGACACTAAACTCAGGAGTTAAATCTTAAAAATGCATTCATGTACACTAACCATTAACCAAAATGTATCTTATTTGTGTATCACTCGGCTGCAGATCCTCAAATAATCTCCGAATTGGTGCCGATACTGTCCTTCCTTCTGGAGGGGGGATACTTTTGTTCCCCGTGGTCCCTGTTTGCATTGTAAAGTAGTCACGGCTCCAAGCTGGCTCCGGTGATGGACTACAATCTCACATTCAGTTTACCAATTGCAGTACAAATTATTAAACCAAACTGGCCATACACTAATTGCACAGTCAGCACCCTTTCGGCTGGCATCCCTAGATCAGCTGATTGAAGCAGCCGGTCGGAAAAAAATCTTCCAACAAATAGAGCCAGAATACCAACGAAACAGCAGGTATTACTCGATCGATGCTTTTATACGCGTTGGAGGAATCCGTTTTATTCTTTTTTTTCAGCCCACAGGTTAAATTTTAAAAAAGCCAGGACACTGTACGGCCTGCTTTAACTTGTAGTCCATCCTAGGAGCAAGTGGTGGCTACTTTACAACATAAGAGGGAGACTATGGGGGACAGAAGTAGCCACCCTCTAGAAGCAAGAACAGTGTCAGCACCAATTCAGAGATGATTTGAGGATCTACAGCCGAGTGATACATAGATAAATTTTTGTTAATAGTTATGGAACTTGAATGTATTTTTAGATTTAACTCCTGAGTTTAGTGTCACTTTAAAGCTACGCTATATTGGGCTCCCCTGCATTTCCCTACCTTCTTTGTTTTTTTCTCTCCACTCCCTAATTGTTTCCAATAGAAAACCTAACTCCAATCATATACCTATTGGCTGTGCTGGAAGAGCATCCAATGACACCACCTGTTTCACAAAGTATGACTTTATCACAACACCCACACCTTGTATCCTCAAGCTGGAGAATAGTGATCATGCTATATTTAACAATTTTCATTTCATGCTCAGTTCCACAGTGAGGAATTAAACACTACAAATCTCGGTTCATGTAGGAAAATCTATATCCAGGATTGTTCTGACATGACCCCATCCACTAGAAAGTCTAACTGTAAATCCATACTACATGAACGCTGCATAGGAGACAGTAGTAGAAAATGACTAGATGTAATCTCTTCCACAGTATCGCTCACCTCCATCCCTTAGTGACCACTAATAGACACCTTTGCACATACCTGAGAGCATGTACCAGGGTATGTGCGACAAGCATCATGTACAGTTACTATGTGAAGATTGGGGCGCTCTGCAAAAACACCTTCATTTATGAATATTGTCAGTTACAAAAGAAACCTTTTTCATTCAAAAACACACATCATGGGCACCTACAGTGCTCACCATAGTGGAGTCTGTGTTGCTCAGTTCAGAGATGTACACCAACTAGCTAACCGGCAGTGCAACCAACATGTAGATGACACTCTTCACCAGAACCATGGAAGTGACAACATTGTGACAATTAAAAAAAAAAAAAAAAAGAAAGCTAATCTTCTCTGATTCTGTGAAGCACAAAATAGCAAACATTCTTGAATTACTGAGGACTAGAATAGAAACTCATTGCAAAGTACAGCAAAAAGGGGAGAAGGGGAAAAAAATAACAAGGTTTAAATGAATCCCCATACCCTTCCCATACACCTTAAGATTTTCTCAGTCAGGAGAAACCAATCCTTTCCCTCAACCACATTAAAGAGCCTGGATGGGGGAATCCCTCCTGCCAGCCATGTTCTCCTGAAAGCCAGCGCCTGTACCTATCACAATACTTGACCACCAGCTGCGGTCACTGTTCGGCCGACAATTTAGCACTCGGCTCCTTTAACAAAACCCTACTGAAAGACTTGCTATCATCAAGCAGGGTGCTGCTGGCAGGGCCACCCATGAATCAAATGTTAGCCAATTCAGCATGAAATAGCCAAAATTAAATCCTGTATAGCCAGCTTCAGATTGTACTGAAAGAAATATTTAGTCTATCATTGTTGAGTTCCCAAAACTGAGAATGCTAGTTACCCAGGTATCATGCTAATCCTTAGCTTTAATACAAATTGCCCCAAAATATCCACGTAGATCAGATGTTGCGAGTTCACTCTGCTATAACATGGTAAATATTTTTACTGGGTCAGTGATTTAGAAAGAACTGAAGCTAAAATTATCAAGAAAACTAGCATTTTCAGAAAGATGTCAGCAAAAGAAACTTAAAGATTTCTCTGGGTACAGGTTCACTTTAAGAAGCTCAGAGATGACCCTAATGCTACACTGCAGC
>NW_017307168.1:390564-395437 GCF_000935625.1 Nanorana parkeri | reverse complement strand
GCGTAGCGATAGGTGGCGGCGGGTGGGGGGGGGGGGGGGGGGGGGGAATTGGATGCAGATGAGTTTGGGTAGCCTACATGGAAAGAAGAATCAGTAAGAGTTTCAGAACCATCCATAAGTGTTCAGGAAGATCTTGTAAGGCAAACTGCTTATCTATGTGCCGCTGACTTCCTGTATACGAGTAAACTGAAGGACATTGCAATCACCTTGTTGTGTGTCAAATGGCAGACAACCGGCTGTACAATAGACCCAGTTTATGTAAACACAATGCAAAACTCACATTTAGTCCATGTCTGAAAGTTTTCATAGAATGGTATCAATACTCAATATAAAAATGTCACCTGTCAGTTCACCACACAAGCTCTCTTTGGACACTAAATTCTGCTGACAACTCCAATATTATGTACCGATGACAGTAAACTTTCTTCAAAAGGAGAATTATGAGGCGAGTGATTTTCACTCGGCCTCATAATCTGAGACGACCTGTGACAATGAAACTGTCACAGGTCGGCTCAGTAGATCGGGAAGTGAGCGAACACATACCGTCGCTCGCTCACTCACTTCTTGATCTATCCATGCAGAGAGCCGTGACTGTCACTCACGGCTCCCTGCAGGGATTCCCCCCTCCCCTGTCCGATCCTCCAGAGCCGACTGGCGAAACGGACAGGGCGGGCACAGCTGGCTCTGGATAGGCAGAGCCAGCTGTCAATCCCGCAGCTGGGTGGATCTCGACAACAGCGTCGGGATCCGGCCGCCTGCGGCGTCTCAGAATACCGCGAGCTAAAGCTCGCTGTATACGGAGCTTTGGGTCACGGGAGAACGCTAGTTTGTGTCCTCCCCTGACCCATAGGAGAACTATGGGGAAAAGACCTGACCCCATAGTTCTCCTTTAACCTAGTGCTTGAACAATACAGGTCACTTCAAAAAGGCAACGATAAAAACAGGGCTCCTGAATATAATGACTGGAATGCTGATCACTGGAACTTCACACACAAAAAAGGTGTCAGTGAACTTCAACAAACAGTAAAAATGGAAGAAAAAAAAAAAAAAAAAAAAAAAAAGCAAAAAAGGGTCTCAGTCAAGAACAAAAATGCAATAAAAAGTACTATGGCTATATTGGAACTTGTGCACACCTGGCTTGTGTGTGCGCCATGGAGCAGAGGAGGATACAAATGTTACATAGTAACAATCAGTGTGCTGATCCTAATGGCGAGAGAGGAAGATACAGGCTCTGAAGCTACCCTTGGGCCTGATGCACCTTTCACAGCAGGAGGACAGAAAGGAATAAGAGGAGGAGGGACTTTTATTATGACAGTGAACCCCGTCTGAGAAAAGGGTTAACAGGCAGGGATGAGGATCTCTCAAGATACATAGATCACCAGCCCCCCTCCTCCCTCTACAGAACTCCACCTATAGCAGCAATACACCTAAATATTGACCAGCACATTCTTCCTCCTCCAGCACAATGTCACATAAAGACAGATGACCACTCCTATTGCCACAAATCCTTCAGTGCCAACAGAGCAAAGGGAATACCGAGTGTATGGCCAGGAAGGGACCCCAAATAACCTTTAACACCTCCGTCCACAGCGCCCCCCGCTGTGATTAACCACGGCAACCGATGGGCCACATTAACCCCTTCTTTTCGCGCTGTAAAAGAAAACTTCTGTAGACTAGAGGAGGACCAGAACGAGACGACTGATGGAAATCAGACGTTGTGAAGCTCCAAAGTCCCTGGACGCTTCTCACCACCTCCCCGGAGGCATCATCATCTGCCGCTGCTGCCACCAGCGCCACCCACCACCTTTTAACCCCTTCCCGGCCGGGGGCTTCACGAATAGCAACGTGGAACGACTCTTTCAGCGATGGAGTTGAAGCGAGATTACGGGTGGAGGAAGGGGGGCTGGGTGGGGGTAGAGAAGACAGCTGACCGCCCCCCCCCCCTTAATAGGATAACCGGAAGACAACCAACAATTACAACAAGATGTAATCACCACGTAATCGGCGATCAACTTAAAAGATTCTTCACACAGATGATGTAAGCCATCCGCATTCGTTCCCCCAAAATACAAGTGAAAGAGTGAAAATCAAGGGGGGGGAGGAGGGTGCTAATTACTAAGTGGCAGCTAATGAATCCTCGTCACCCCTCCCCCACCTCCGATGAGGAGAATCTGTGACTCATTAAATAAAATAATACTACAACTTTTTCCATAGGATTCCACAGTAGCCAGCCGGAGAATAAATTTCCCGCTCCCCTCTTCGTGCACCCGAACTTACAGTGTAGCCGGCTGGGCGGGATGGGCCAGGCCGGGTGGAGGCCTCTTACGCCGGGTCCTGCACACAAGGATCCCCGGTAGTCCTGGCCTCTGGTCACGTTGCCAAATAATGCGCCTCTTACACATGGAGGCTCCAGCCGCCTCCTGTCGCGCATGCGCAGCCGGCTCTTTAATCCTCTATACCCCAAACAGGGTGAGGGGAGCGACCTCTTAAAGGAAACACCAGTCTGTGTCCGTGTGTGTGTGCATGGAAGTTCAACGTAACTGTGCCCGGGAAAACATGGGGGCAGAGCACAGATTGCAGGAACACACACACACTCTCCCCCTCCCACTTACCGGAACAAGCCCATACAGGAACACTGGACACGGGCAATGGAAGCACATAGCCTTACCAGAATACTATGCCCCCCATGTCACTGGAACTCCACACAAACTGTCAATGATTCGTATTTTACAATCACTCCACACATGACCATTCTACACTACACTCGTTCCGGCATTCTACACTACACTCATCTGACTTCTCCATCTACACAACCTACAACTACATCACAAAGTGATATGCGGGAGACACGTATCAACGGAGAAACAGAGAAAACATCGTAACCCCAATGACCTTTCAACCTCAGCCCATTATGCACTTTACACTTGCTGCCATTAATGGCTCCTCTAGCACGTGACCCGAGAGCCACTCGGCAGCTAAATGGTTAATAATCCAGCAAGGCGTTTCCACAAGGAAGTGACATCTGCTGTAATTTATAAGACTGGCCTGGCCTGTTACAGATAATCTGGACCCAAATTGTCTGTGTGAAAACAAATCGTGTCTCCCCCTTTTCTGTGTCATTACAGGGGGGCAAAAAAAGATACACATGACGATCAATAGACACAGGTATAGTAACAATTCACACAACTGATGTTCTCCATAAATACTGGAAATAAAACTAGTGTAGACATTGTGGGACCCATCGCTGTGCTCCAAGCCTACAGTTGGGGTATGATTATCAGCACCTTAAAAGTGATCAAAATCAATCACACTTGTCCTACAACCAGCTGTAATTTCACAAGATGGACAAAGCTCTCCCTAAAAACGTACACATAGTACTCACCTTGATACTTACTGTAAGTACTCACCTCGAGACTTACTGTTATCAATTGGAGCTGGTTACTGGGCTCCTAGACTGAACTGGCCCCTGAATTTTAGAAGAACTGGCCAACCTGTGCCAATGCAGGCTACACATAGGGCGATTGCCTGGAATTCTTTTTATAAGCTTTTAGACAAACCAACCAAAGAGATTGTAAAGCCGCATGTGTGTGTACGTACACACGTACGTACACACACACACACACACACACACACATTGTGCCTAAAGCAACTTGGGACTTCCATTACAGACTTGCCATTTGAAAATGCTAGTTGATTTCTGCATCACTGGACCTGGAACAAGCATGTAGGTAAAAAAGAAATCCAACATCACTGACCTCATTGGATGCTGGTTTCAGCTCAGAGGGTCAGGAGAACAGCCAGGTAACTAGTATTTTATAAAGTAGGTCAGCAATGGTAGCCTTCAGGTTAGCTTTTCAGTAAGAAAAATGTGCAATGACCACAAAGTAAATACATGAAGACGCAGTGCTGCACCCGTAGAACTGCAGAGCAAAACCTTTTTTTCCCTCTCACAGGAAATAAGCATTTGAATATTCAGTCTCAAAATGACTATTTAATATATAAACATATAACTGTAGACTTAAGTCACAATTTAGCTTTAAAAGGAGAACTACGGGGTAAGTATTTTTCCCCATAGTTCTCTTTAGGGTCACAGGAGGACATATACTAGAGTCCTCCCGTAACCCAAAGCTAAGTATATCGCTGGCTATTGCGGTGATATACTGAGAGCATCGCAGCCGGGACAGATCCCGACAATACTGTTGAGATCCGCCCAGTTGCATGAGTGACAGCTGGCTCTGCCTATCTAGTGGCAGAGCCAGCTGTGCCCGCCCCTCCCTGTCCCTTCCTCCAGTCAGCGCTGAAGGATCGGGGAGGGGAGAATCCTGTGGTGAACATTGACAGACAGTCACCGCTCACTATAGGGAGACGATCGGGAAGAGAGCGGATCGGCTGCATGTTTCTGCTCACTTCCCGATCACCGCAACACACTGAGCTCTCCTTCACACAAGTCTGATTCTTCAGATTGAGGTCCTGGGGTCAGCGGTCACTAGATGTCTGAAAGTTATCCCATCAACTACGTGATCTCACACAAGCAAATACAGGGGATGTCAGACAAGCAATTCTGTCGCCGGCGACAACTACCCAGTGACTGACCTGCCAATAGCCCGCTTACTCTTCTCCTATGGATAATTTAGACGTCATTAGCAAGCAAGATTGTACAGTGTTCTGGTCCATCGAAGGAGTGACCCCAATAGGGCCCATTCTGACCTGTCCATTCTAGTATGTTTGTTTTTCCAATGAGTGTTGCCTGGCAGTGCGTTGTGGTGCACTGCAAAACATGCGTGTCACCAAACTGTGATGCCTTAGCCCCCATTCACACCAAGCGTTTTGTAGCGCTTTAGCTGCTAAAAAATAACCCTCCCCCCCCCCCCCC
>NW_017307168.1:387824-390477 GCF_000935625.1 Nanorana parkeri | reverse complement strand
AAAAAAACCCCCCCCCCCCCCCCCCCACCAAAAAAAATGGGCTGCCATTTCTATGGCCATGTTCACATCTGAGTGCTAGTTCACACCAAGTGCAGAGTAGACCAGTTACAGAACGCATCGAAAATGCATACAATGTATTCCAATTGTATTTTGAGCTCTAGTTCACACCACAGTTTTCAGTTCCAGAGCATGTGGAACACACCAAAACACATGCATCATAAAACACATGCAAACGCCCATTTTAGGCACACACAAAAAAAAAACTGGACCGGAACACGTCAAAAACACACTGCACTGCATTTTCAGAAACTAATGCAGATCTGGTCCGGATTTGGTGTGAACACCCGTCACTTAAAAAAAAAAAGTACATTAGCTTCTTTTTGGCAGATTCTGCACTTCTTGGCCCCATAGATTTCAAAGGAAATGCTCAAAAATGCACAAATTTTTACATGCGTTTGTCCATTCACATCAATGTATCACAATCTGCTCGCAATAATGCATGGCTATGTACATGCGTAAAATTGTGCAAACAAACAAGAATGTGCTACACAAAACGCGCAAGGGCGCTGTCGCTCATGTGTGAAGGAGGGCTCAGTGTGTTGCGGTGCTATTCAAAATAAAATGGCGCCACTACACTCTAAAAGTGCCCATACACTGTACGATTATCGTACGATAATCGCGGGAAATCCTGCGAACGTACGATAATCGCAAAGTGTATGGAAGGCGTGTGACCGTTTCTACTGTACGGTCGCACGCCTTCCGTCGAACAAGCAAGCTGGAAATCTGGGTTAGTGGCCTGCTTGTTCGACAACTGCCGAAACAGGCTGGTGTGCACACGCACACACTGCCCGTTCAGCATTGCAGCCATCAGAGGCCCGCCCCTCAGCGGGGCGGGCTTGCGATGATCACAAGTACGATCTGCCTGTCCAAGATGGGCAGATCGTACGTTTTTTAAATTACTTTACAACCCTCGCAAGACAAAAGTCTTGCGAGAGTTGTAAAGTGTATGGCCACCTTTACAAGCAGGCTGGAAAACTTTTGTCTAGTTGGACGAAAATCGACAGGTTAGTGGCGTGGTTGTACAACAAAAATCTCAAAATGAAAACTGCACTCGGCAAACAAAAATCTTTTCTTCCCATCAATGAAAACCGGCCAAGTGGTGGTGCTGACGGACGTTAATTCCAAACTACATTGGTCGGTGCATGATTGGGCTAGTTGTAAGAAAATTGAACGAGGGTGAGATGTCTGCACGAAAAAAAGTTGTACAATGGCTGTAAAAGGTGCCCATGCACCTTATGAATATCGGCCGAATTTAGTTTGCGATCGTGTTTTCGTCCGATTTTCGTGAGGTTGATGGGGAGTCTACAACAAGAAATACTGTACAATCGTACGACGCTAGTCTTTCCAGAAGGCTAGAAAACTTCAGTCGATCGTACCATTTTCGCAAGGTTGGTGGCGTTTCCGCACGATTAATGCGCAAACGAAAATTTGTGCGGTCGATTCATGAAATTCGTCCAGGTGATTTCTGCTAAAGACCGCTAATTGAACTGTGCGATAGTCGGGGCAGGATGAGGCCGCTGTTCGATCATCGGATGAAAAGTTTTGTCCGATGATTGCAAGGTGTATGGGCACCTTAACATGTATAACATCCATACAAAGATGTATATCAGCCCTCATGGAAAGTAGTTCTCTCATGTGCGTGAATTAGTGCTGGTCATGTGTTGCCCTCTGACATCACCTTAAGGCCCGATTCTGGAGCAGTTGTGCATGGCAAATAATCAGTTTCAATCTTTCATTTTCAAAGCTTAAAAAGGAGAACTATGGGGTTAAGGGCTTGTTCACACCAAGCACGGAGCAGATCCAGACCAGAGCAGGTGCAGACCGGATCAAAACTGCGTCCAATGTATTCCTATGGTATTTTGACCTCCAGTTCACATGGCAGCGTGCGGATCCAGACTAGATCCAGAGCAGGTGAAAAAACTGCGGTAAGGCCCTATTTTACCTGCTCTGGATCTGCTCTGGAACGCATAAAAAACGCAAAAACGCATGCAAGTGCCTGAAAGCCCATGTTAAACTTTAAAAAAAAAACGTGTTTTTTTACCAAAACCGGCCCTAAACGCATCAAAAACGCAGCACAACCCACTGCACTGCGTGTGCAGAAACCTGACCGGATCTGGTCTGCATTTGGTGTGAACAAGGCCTAAGGCTTTTCCCCATAGTTCTCCTAAAGCCCCGTTCACGTTGAGCGATTTATCGCGCGGTATCGCGCTCCAATGCATTTCAATGGGACAAAGGGTCCTGCTGTTGCAGGTCGTGTGTCGCTACAGCAGGACCCTTTTTGGAGCGGATTCAGCCGCGATTCAAGCTTGCTCAATGCAAGCTTGAACACGATATCGCGCGGCAAATCTCGCGATGTTGCGCAATATGCAAATTGCGCGCTTTGCATATTGCACAGTGGGAACGGGGCTTTAGGGTAACGGGAGGACACAAACTAGCGTCCTCCTGTCACCCTAGGTTCAGTATACCGCGAGCTGTAGCTCGCAGTATACTGAGACGCCGCAGCTGAAGCGGATTCCGACAATTATGTCTGGATCCGCCCAGCTGCGTGAGTGACAGCTGGCTCTGCCTATCTAGAAGCAGAGCCAGCTGTACC
>NW_017307168.1:381420-387447 GCF_000935625.1 Nanorana parkeri | reverse complement strand
GATCGAGAGGTGAGCGAACGCCGGTATGGGTTCGCTCACTTCCCGATCTACGGAGCCGACCTGTGACAGTCTCATTGTCACAGGTCGGCTAGAACTATGAGGTGAGTGAAAAGCACTCACCTCATAGTTCTCCTTTAACTGAACAAAGATAGAAGCCTCGTCGCCTATGGCCAATTTTGGATGCGGTCGTTTTCTGCGATTTCGCGGGCGCGCGCAATTTTAAAGGTTGACATGTTTAGTGTCCATTTACCCGACGTGACCCCATCTTTTATATTATATACCAAAAAATTGGGGTGAAAATAAAATGTTTCATAACATTTTATAGGGAAACATGTTTTTTTTTCTAAATTTAGGGTACTTTTTTGTTATATAGTAAAATATAAAACTACTAATATTACCCACTTTTTTGGTAAAATAAAAAAGTCGGGGTCACGTCGGGTAAATAGACACCAAACATGTCAAGCTTAAAAATTGCGCGCACTCGCAAAAAACTAGCATACCCAAAATTGTTTCTTAAAGCAACCAAAAAAGGAGGTTAAAGAATTGTTAAAGAACAAACTATTTTACAATTCCTAGGTCTCCGAGATTTAAAGTAGGAGCTTCCCATTCTTTGCATAAAACTAAGAAGCCATGCTGAGCTAGATTTTACAGGAAGCACTGTTTTCTTTCCCAGTCTGCCTCTCAGCTGCCAGGGAACATCCTCTGTGACTATTTGTGCAGAAGCCACCTAGCTGTACAGTAAGCACATTAACCCTTCTGTCAGACGTCACTGACTGCAGCCATTTTGAGAGTATCCGGCAGTGACAAACACCATTTAACATCTTCAGTGCCGGTTAATGATGAATTATACACAACTCTTAATCTTAAATGGTAAACCATGAATGAAAATTTTCTGATGGCGTCAAGATAAGTGCACATGAAACAGAAAGCGCTCTTTTTATTGACACATTTGCTATTTAAGCAACATTAACTGAACAGCAATAGCTGTGAACTTTCTTAAAGTATAACTAAAAGACAAAACTTTTTTTTTTATATTTGTATAGAGTGGTAAGCAGTTAGAACCCCTATCAGGTTTTTATTACCGTCTGTGTCACCATTAGGGAGATTCATTCTCTCCAACTGTCCCGATTACAAATGTCACCAGCAATGAAAGCGGAGGCAAGAACAAAATTTAGAGTTGCCACCAGAACAGAGAGGCAAATCTTCTTGTACCCATGACAACTGTCCAAGAGGACATTGTTCTTACATTGGGAAGATATCTATTCACTTCCTGTTCAGTCTATAGTACAGAAAGTGAAGGGAAATCTCTCTGAGACACAAAGAAAGAGGTTTTAACCCTTTCCTACTCTATTCATAATGAAAACATAATTTGACTTTAGATATACTTTATTAGTTAAATCTTTCTAAAAGCTGTTGACTGTCCAAGACCAAAAGAACAACTTTAGTTTCTTATCATTTATAAATGAATCAGATTAGAGAGCAACCCACTGCAGCAGGTCAAAGACCAACTTTATACCAACTACAATAATCTACTGAAAGTAAGCACCTAGTTGATGCAAGTTACTAGACTCAAAAGAATTGTTCACTATAAGGAGTATTCAGCAGGGACACATTCCTGATTGGTCATGGTCATTGAAACTTTGTCACTACTAAGGAACAATTGTGGTCTCTGTATCAAGTGCCAATTATTGTAAACAAAAGTGTATGTAAGCCTGCATTCGCAGCATTCTCACCTAGCTTATTTTGCACGCATGTAAGATGTGCGCACATAAAGACGCACAGCTTAGCTGGCAGATCAAAGACATTGCGGTCAACGGGGAAACGCACAAAAACACGCTTGTAAATATTCAAAACTCTTGTGTTGCGCATTTTCAGGCTTTTCCATAGAAGTCTATTAAACGAAACGCGCTACAAATGTCCCAAAGAAGTTCAGGAACATTTTCCAGATACAGGCGTTTTGCAGCTTGCAAAAAAACTCAGATGTGAATGAAGACCATTGAAATCAATGGGAATTCATGTGCTGAGCATTTCGCCACTCGTGTTTGTGCGCAACCAAACACCTAGGGGTGAGAGGGGGCTAAAGCCCAAACAATGTTATGTGATTGGGTTTTCTTTCGATGTAGATTGAGGAGCCAATCATCTCTCAGGTGGTTGTCCTGGAAGATTAGGGAAACTACTGTTTTGGTTTTAGATAGCGGTAAGGGAGGCGTAATGCCCTATGGAGTTATCTTTGCTGCTAGTGTCACACTGTAGCGATTCCCTTCACTTCCTCTCCTAGAGATGCAACGAGAAAAATCCCTTTAAAGTGAGCAAAATTCCCATCATGCAGAGTTATCACAGGAGCACATGTCCCCATTGGATCACCTCTTGCTCTGGTGGCAAGTCAAATGTTTTGGATTCTCCCTCACTTTGCTTGGTGACAAATAGAGGGGTGAATCTCTCCAGTGCCAACACAGAAAGCAATAAAAACGTAACAACGGATCTAACCCAACCAATAAAGTGTAATTACTTAGGCCACACCACATTCACACCTACCAAGTAAATGTGATTTTGTATTCCTGCATCAGGAACTTGCGGTTTCCTGCAGCAGGAATCCCAAATCTGCCGTTCACAAAAGCATCAGCTGTCGCCCATTTAAGTTGATGATTGGGTGGCAGCGACTGTATTCAAAAGGGGCAGAATGCTAGCACATAATCGTATGTGATACGATTTACATGTGGTTAGGAAGAGATCACTCTCCCTGGACACACCTCAATGCTTCCAGAGATAGTGATTGATTCCTATCCGAATGTAATCGTATCACATACAATCATATGTGGTGTGCCAGCTTTCTGCCACTTTTAGGGCCTGTTTACATGAGTTTCAGGTCCTGATCAGGTCCGGATCTGCAGACGCGGAGCTACTGATGCAGTGCATTTTGGCCGCGTTTTTGATGCGTTCCAGTAGGGGCTGTTAGTATGTTAGCTGCACTGCAGTGCATTATTGACGTGTTTGCGTTTCCTGGCCGCTTCCTGACCGTACAAAATGTGACATGCAGTATTTGCAGTCTTAAGCTGAACGGAATGCGCAAATGTAGCCCATAAAACACATAGGGATACATTTTGAGTGCAGGAGCGTACGGATCAGGTCAGCACACAAAACGGACGTCGTGTGAACAGGCACTCAGATGTGGCCGCTATCACCCAATCATCAACTTGAACTGGTGGCAGCTGCTGCTTGTGAATGGAAGATTTTGAATTTCAGCCGCAGGAAAATCGCAAGTTCCTGATGCAGCAATACCAAACCCCACCAACATTGTAGGTGTGAATGTAGCCTTAGGATACCTGCAACCAGTGCAACAAATTGTGTTAAAATTATATTTTCTAAAATGTTACCAACATACACAGAGGTGTCAATTCCAAAGCACTCCAGAGTCCCTAAAGAAAAAAAAATGATAAGTTGGAGGGTACTTCTCAACTAGTAGCAAACAGATCAAGTTACATATTATTTGTAGGACCTCTCTGTGAAGATCAGAGCCCGCAACAAAAGGGTGTGACCAGGCGCTTGAACTACAACAAAATAACACACCCAGGACATCTACTATAAAACTAATTATAGAAGAGCATAATCAGTTAAAACAACATTTCCTTCTTTAAAGAGAAGATGGTTGGTTAAAAAAAAAACAAAAAAAACACAACATTCCTATCCAGCCACACTACTAGGAAATAACACTAGGGGGTATATCTGTACCCCAAGACACATGAAGAACCAGCTGAAAAATTCACCCAGCTTAAAAGTGTCCTGCCCCTTTTAAAAACATATTTGCTTATAATTTATTATGATCTGTATCCTAGAACCTGTTAAACTAGCCTACAAACTTTTTAGAAGTCGCCGGCTAATGATAGTCAATGGAGCTGTCTTAGGCCCCATTCACATGTAGCGACATACCTTTGCAGCGGCCAGGATAGCGCGACTTTCGGGTTCCATAGAAAAAAAACAGCAAAATCGAGCAAAATCCGCAGAAAAAAGCGTCCGGTAGAAGCGACTTGCGACATGGAGCTAAGACAGCTCCATTGACTATCATTAGCCGGCGACTTCTCGCGGCGGAAATCGCGCGATAAGTCGCTACATGTGAACGGGGCCTTAGCTCCATGTCGCTCCTACAGGACCCTTTTTTCGGCGGATTTTGCTTTTTTTCTATGGAGCCTGACGGAGAAGGTCGCGCTACCGTCGCGCTATCCCGGCCGCTGCAAAGGTATGTCGCCTCATAATACATCACTATGTAAACTGCAAAAAACGTTTACACACACACTTACTGAAATGGGAAATGTTATGAGGAGATTGTAACATGCGGGACCATGTGCCCAAAACATTATAACTGAAAACCAGATCTTGCAATGACAGCATCTGCATATACACACATTTTAGACATTAAACCCACACCATCTAGAAATGACTGAGTTGTCTAAGTGAATAGATTATACAGACCTGGCATCTAGGACTTCCCCTTTCAGCCCATGCAGCTTCTATATATTTGGTGTGTGTATGGATAGTGGATTACTTACCATTGCCAGAAATAATGCTACTGCACTTCAATTACAAAATGTGTGTACAGCCAAACCTAGTAGCAGTCAGGGAACTATTTTTCCAGCATAAGACCCCTGGTAACCCAGTCGTTACTAGTGAAGAGGCTGGGCTTGTGAACCCACTTCACCCAAACCCAGTCAAAAAACTGTGACTGCCTCGCCCCCCCCCTTCATTGATCCAGCATTAGACAGGAGGATGCCAAGGGACATACCACAGCCGAAGCAGAGAGGAAGAGAGGTGCAGGTACGAGGATCAGGTGAGTATATCTTCTGTATTCCAGTCCCTAGACCAAAACCAGTGGTTAACCCTAGAAGTGCAGGAGTAGCCCCGCTGCAAGGGTTAACTTTGTCAATACCCTGGAGCTCTTCTTTAAGTAAGCACCCTTGTCAGGTTCCGTTTTGTATTAGCCGAGTCCCTGCTGAGGAGATTTAGCCACTTTGTACTGGTGAACATTGCTACAGAGACACAAATGTAACAGTTGTCAAACAAACAGGAGGAAAGGGAAAGCTATCCCTGTGATAACCATCTAAGACTGAGTTCACACCTAGACAGCGTTTTTTCATGCACATAAATCAAATCGCACGTTTTTGTGAGCAGATTGTAGCTCATTGATGTTAATTAGGAAACGTGCATAAAAATGTGCAAAATCGCAGCAAACGCATGTTTTTAAATGTTTCCTATTGAGCCTATGGGACCAAAACGCACTGTAATCTGGCAAAAAAAAAAAGAGCTCCTGTACTTTTCCCAGCGACAGGCGCTTTGCTTATTGCGACAAAAGCACAGATGTGAACATGGCCATAGAATTGAATGGGATTTTTTTTAGGACAGAAAAAGCGCTACAAAACGGTCAGTGTGAACCAGGACTTAAAGAGGAATTCTCTTTACTTTGTAGGGCTGTCCATTCACTTGTGTCTATGGCACAGAAAGTGAAGTAAAATCTCCCTAGTGAAACACATTACTGTTTATTACTCCACTCACAATGAATAAAAATGACTTGACAAATACATGAGCACTTTTCTTCATGTAAACTATTCCATTTAGGAAATGAGATCTATGCAAGAAAAGCTTGAAGCTGAACTCCCAGATAAGTAAATACTGTGTAAATACAAGGGGCACGTGTATTGCTACTTGTATCTTGGTGTGCTCTGTGCAGTAACCCAGCGTGAGACTTTGTGCAGGAGCTTCCTGTAATAAAGACCGGTCAATGCTGTACTCCATCTTTGTGCAGGGTGACTGGTCTTGTCTCCTGTAGTGGGCGGGGACAACTGGCCCCTCCCACAGCTCTGCTCAAGGATGATGTCAGTGCTGATTTTCCAAGGTAATATTTGCGTTTGCAAAGGCATTTGGTGCACATAAAGTAGATTGATATCCTTTGTGAGTTTTCAAGAAATATATTTAAATTAAAGTTTTTGTGCCTGGAAATCAGAATTGGGGCTTGTTCACACCATTCAGCATCCCCCC
>NW_017307168.1:368844-380380 GCF_000935625.1 Nanorana parkeri | reverse complement strand
GGGGCGCCCGGTATTTTTGATAATAGCGGTCAGCTTATAGTAGAACTGTAAATGCCAGGTCCGTATGGCATACTGACCTGGCCAGCTGGAAGCACTTTTGTAGGTCCGTATGCCATACGTCCTTGGCAGCGAAAGGGTTAAACCCTTCATGACCGAGGCCTTTTTTCCATTTTGGCTAGAACCAGAAGTGTTAGCTGCCCTGTCACGTTTTTATTGCTGTCTGTGTGGACATTAGGGGGGAAAGTCACCCCCTCTACCAGTGAGGGGAATACAACATTTTCAGAGTGCTCCCCACAGCAGGAGCTCCATGTTTCAGAGAAACCAAAGAGGGGAAGTCCCCTCACTTTGGGAAATGTCCTCACTTCCTGTTGCATCTACGGCACACAAAATAAAAAGAAAAGCTCCCCCCAAGAACAGGGGCTTTACCCATTTCCCACTTCATTATATATGAAAACGTTCTGGCTTTGGATATCATTCACGTTTCTTCAGACAGAAGGTGGCCACTAACCCATAAGGTCATCAGTCCATGGGAATACCTGTGGGGTAGTCCCCTCCCCCACATTAATAGGTTGCCTACTATCAGCCATTGTTCCCTGCTGTATAAGCCAAACATATAATCCTGTAGTCTAGACCGGTGTTGACGGACTGTGACTAAACGACACATATGCATGGCTCAACAGCAAGCCCCTGTGCCCCACACCGTACTCATTGTGATAGAAGAGGATACCGGCCCGGTAAGCTGAGCCCGGCCTCCCTCATACTTCTGATTATGTGTGTTTGGACAGGCCGCTCACCCCAATCCGAGATGCAGCCCTCGCTTCAGTAGGGGGACTAGACTCCTCCCCCAAGTCCGGCCGCAGCGAGGGCGACTCCGTGCCTGTGTCCGGGCTCCAGTCAGCCGCCCGGGGACCGACCGCCTCGACCTCTATGGTTCTTCCGGACCGTACAACTCCAAAAGGAACTTTAGCAGGGCAACACAGAGCAGGCTCTGTCGGAGCCGAAATTACCGCTTTAAAGCCGGCTTCGTGGTTGCTAGGCAGAAAACCGCACCGGCGCCACGCTTCCGTGTATCTACTAGGTGACGGACAGGCGACTAGGCCAACCAGAGGAAACTGGGAGCACTCGAGGCCATGGAGCTAGCAGATGGAACACGGGAGAACAGTGTGGGCGGAGCTGTGTAAGCCTACATGGCGCCATCTCCGATTATGTTAGAACTTTCATGACTGAAACGTCTCATTGTGACGTCGCCAGACAGCACGCTCCACGCCTCGTCCGTTCTCTCCAGAGGGGATTCTTGCACCATGCGAGGGGCGGTGCCAGAACTGTCTTTATACATCCACCAATAAGAAAAATAGCAAGGATCGGCTGTAGCCAATCAAAACGAAGTCCGTGCCGCTGCCTCGCCTTTTCCCCGGTTAGTGGGCGGGAAGGGAATGGAGACAATCATAAGATAACGACTCTTCCCTCATCCGTGACGTCAGGCTGAAGTTGCATGTGATGTAGAGGGATTCTTAAAGTGGCAAACAGGGGATGTCCCATAATGCACCCCGTAGGTCCGTGACGTGATTAGGAGCATAATGAAAAAAGGCATAGTCCTAACAAACGGCCGTTATCGTCACGTAGACCTTAGATTCGGCTCCCAGTTGTAGTTTGTGTAGGAAAATATCTCTCTATGGAAGTCATTCCTAAATAGGGTAGAACGTATTAGGGAACTCCCAGGGCTTGTCCCTGACGTTCAGGCTTCGTTTACAGTATTCCTTAAAAGTGTTATGTAGGCAAATACTGTATGAAAACTGCAGCAGATATAAGATGGGTATACAAATCAATGAGACCTATTCGTGTCTCTGCGATGTAGTATGGTACAAAAAAAGATTTACTGCGTCAGTGAGCGTTTTAAGGCCTATAAAATTGAGGGCAAGGCTCATATCTATCCAGGCCCACTTCTGTCCATTTTTAGCGCATCTGTTTTTCACTTTGGGTTCACACACATTTTAAATTTGCTTTGCAGTGCGTTTTTTGATAGGTTAATGTGCGTTTTTATGGGGTTTGTTTTCTGGTTTGGCCAATGAGGATTGATTTCCTGCAGTGACATCATTGTCAAATTCCGCCCCAGCCACCTGTATAATATAAATACAGGGGCCCAAAAAAATGTATACAAATTTCAACAGTTGTGATTTTTAAAACACGTATTGAATGATGGCAGCAATGTGTAGTATTATGTTTCCTCTAAAGATATCAGCAGTCGCACCATTGTTGATATCATGTGACTGTCAGGAGAGAGTCAAAGAAAATGGCGGAGGAACGCTTAACTTTCGAGCAACACAAGACCATTTGGAAGTGGTATTGTAAATTTGAACGTGTGTGAAGGTCAACGACAATGGTGGCGTGAGTTTGGAACAGAACCACCTACATGACTAACTATCGTATGGATTCGTGATAAGTTCAAAACCAATGGTACTGTGTGTGATGTGCACAAGCAGAGATCTGGGAGGCGTCACACAGCAACAAGTCCTGCTTCCTCGGATACGGTGTTACAACAGTTTACACGCTCACCGCAAAAGTCTGTCAAACAATGTGCACGCAAGACAGGAATTAGCAGATCAAGCATACAACGTATTCTGAAGAGAGCACATTGGAAATTTTACATCACAAGACTGTTACACGCCATGATTGAAGATGACCCTGATCGGAGAATAGAGTACTGAGAGTGGTTTAGACAAATCAGCCATTCGTGCACTTTATGCAGATGAGCAATTTTACTTTCAGCAAGATGGCGCACCACCTCACTGTCACCAAGGCATAAGAGCCTATCTTGATGACATTCTGCTAAGACGTTGTATAGGACGCAGAGGTGCTGTTGAATTCCCTCCACGTTCCCCCGGACTTAACACCCCTCAATTTCTCTCTGTGGGGTACACTATAGAATGTAGTATACCGTAGAAAACCACCTACACTGGCTGCACTACGGGAAGAAATTTAAATATCATGCAGAGCAATCCCTGTGGACATTGTAGTCAATGTTGTTCATGCAGCAATGCGCCGAAATCAAGTGTCTGGATGCTAATGGTGACCACCTAATGTGATTGCATAATTCAAACACGACTTACAGCTGCACTTTGATGTTTATATAAATCTAGGGGGGAGAGAAAGTATTTCCTTGTAGTGACGGTGGGATTGGTCATACAGAAGGAGAAGGCTGTTAACTTGCATGGTGAGATCATCTGTATCATACAGAGATTCTGCATCAGCCATTGCTATACAATACAATCAAATGTATTATTATATTGTGTGTATATATTTATATATATTATAAAAGATGTATATAATATTTCCATGTGACAGTGGGATTGGTCATACAGAAGAATAAGGTTGTGAACCTCCCTGATGAGAGCTTCCGTATAATACAGAGATTCTGCTGCAGCCATCTTGCTTGGAGCATGTGTGAAGACATGGCAGGTGTCCAGAGAAGGAGCTTGTTACCAAGGATGGGCAGCGCATCAAAATGCACTATACATTGTAATAGACTTCTATGGGACTTACTGCACACACAAAAATACACAGAAAAAAAAGATGCCCCTTTTTCCAAAACACAGCTCAAAGATGTAAACAAGCTTATTTGTTAATGTGTTCCTTTGACACATTAATTGTTTTGTGAGTTGACGTGCCTGCTAAAATGCAGATGTTTGAATTGGGCCTAATAGTGCTGTAGTGCGTTCTATTATTTGTTGGTGGAGTGCATCATATAACAAGCTGAGATTTTGTTTCTTTTTGGGCAAGAACACAGAACGTAGTGTGGCAAATAATGATTTTATCCACTGCAGATTTTGTAAGCTTCGTCTGTAATTTTTATCATAGATGTATTTTAAATGATAGAGACAGAATATGAACCAAAAATCCAGAAAAAAACACATGCTACAAATGTTATAAATTGAGTTGCAGTTCAGTGAGTAAAATTAGTATTTGATCCCCTAACAACCAACAATAGTTCTGGCTCCCAAAGACTACCTATGTGGTACACATATTAGTCCTGTCAATTTAAGGTGCTCCTAACGACAACTCGTTATGTATATAAAAGACACCTGTCCACATAATCTCCTTCTTCCATTCAAACGTCACCACCAGGGGCAAGACAGAAGAGCTGTCAAAGGACGTTAGGGACAAAATTGTGGACTTGCACAAGGCTGGAATGGGCTACAAGACTATCAGCAAGAAGCTCAGTGAGAAGAAACAACTGTTGGAGCGATTATTCGCAAATGGAAGGAATACAAACTAACCATCGATTGCCCTCGGTCTGGAGCTCCATGCAAGATTTTGCCTCATGGTGTAAGGACGATCATGAGAAAAGTGAGGGATCAGCCCAGAACTACACGAGAAGAGCTTGTGAACGATCTCAAGGCAGTTGGGACCGCAGTCACCAATCAAACCATTGGTAACCCAATACACTGCCATGGATTGAAATCCAACAAGGCCCCCCTCCTCAAGAAGGCACATGTACAGGACACATGTAAGGCACATGTACTTTCAATCTGAAGTTTGCCAATGAACATCTAAATGATTCAGAGAAGGATTGGGAGAAAGTGCTGCGGTCAGATGAGACCAAAATCACAGTCAAGCACGGAGGTGAAAACATTATTCTTTGGGCCCGTTTCTCTGCTAAAGGTACAAGCTGACTCTGCCGCATTGAGGGGTTAATGGACAGGGCCATGTATTGTAAAATCTTGGATGAGAACCTCCTTCCCTCAGCCAGAACACTGAAGATGGGTCATGGATGGCTTGGTCAGCATGACAATGACCCAAAACATACCGCCAAGGCAACAAAGCAGTGGCTCAAGAAGAAGCACATTAAGGTAATGCAGTGGCCTAGCCAGTCTCCAGACCTTAATCCTATAGAACATTTTTGGAGGGAGCTGAAACTTTAAGTTGCCAAGCGACAGCCACGAAACCTTAAGGACTTAGAGAAGATCTGTAAAGGAGAGTGGACCAAAATCCCTCCTGAGATGTGTGCAAACTTGGTAACCAACTACAAGAAAGGATCTTACCTCTGTGCTTGCCAAAAGGGTTTCTCCACCAAGTACTAAGTCGTGTTTTGCTCGGGGATCAAATACTTATTTTACTCAATGAACTGCAACTCAATTTATAACATTTGTATCATGTGTTTTTTCTGGATTTTTGGTTGATATTTTGTCTCTATCATTTAAAATGCACCTATTATAATCAATGGAGCGGTCATTTCTTCATAAATGGGCAAACTTACAAAATGTGCAGGGGATCAAATAATTATTTGCCACACTGTATATGCAAAGAGACACACACAAGGTAAATTGTATGAATCCAGCCGCAAGATTTTAGGAAGATAGAGTAAACTCCCCGTTTTCTGGTATCCACGGGGATTGATAGATAAGTGTAGTTTCTGGTTGCTTGACAGTTACTATTAAAACTAATGCCATACCCCATACTGTAGCATACCATAACAGTATATTGTAATCTAAACCATTAGAAATACATTGCAGTACTGGGATTGATCCTTAGGTGGCACTTGTTCACAGGATAACAGAACTTTCACAAATGATCGATCAGAAACCCGTTTCCAGGATAACAGCACTTTTCAGAGATCGTTCAGACCCTCATTCCCAGGGTAATTCAACACTTTTCAGCCCGTTCCTATACCTTTCTATGCTCTAAAGCCCTCTCTCCCTCTTCTAAAAGGTGGCAGAACAGTGAGTACACAGGGGATATTTTATTTTTTGGAGGGTGAAAGAAATTGGATGTCAGTCACTTTAGAACCTTTACAGAGTTTACTAAACCAGCATAAACTCAAGAAGAGAAGGTAAGGGCACAGGATACCCAAAATAGCAACACAAACGCAGCTCCAGACTTCTTTGCCAGCAATAGTTAATACCGGCTATGGGCTGAGCTTAGGGGAAACCCAACGAATATAAAGACAACAATTCAATCTCCGGCTGACTATAGCCCAGCTACAACACTGAATTTGAACTAGGGGCACTCCAGCTTAATGCGGAGTCCCTCCACTAGGCACGAGCTTTACATCTTAGGACAACATCAGTTTCTCTCCCCCTTGGTGTAATCCACAAAGGAAAATACTTACCTCTGGCCCTGCTCTTTACTGTGTGGCCCTGCTCAGCACCGCACAGCCTTTGTGACACATTCCTTTGGCTGGTCTGTGCTCTTCAGACTATCAAAAGGAATTAATGTTGCTGTGTCAAGCTTGCGGAGTAGTCACAGGGCCCGGCCAAGATTTTTTGGTTGAGCAGAGGCTGTGCAGCACAGATCAGGGCCACATAGTGAAGATCTCGAGCAGGACTGAATGTATTTTCTCTGTCAGCTACGCTGAGGTTGGTGAGAGGAAGCTGTAAAAGACAACTTTACTTAAGGTGATGTTGCCCTTTAAGCTTTGTCATTGTATAGTTTCATTCTTGTTTTCAGAAGCCTGGGTACGATCACTCGAGAGCTTAATCTTCTAGTTTTTGTGTATTAAAAGTGGTAGTGTGAAATGTCCTCATTGATGTGATTACAGATTATATTGCTACCAACTGCTCCTGACTTTTATCTGGAAATGTTGGTTTCTGGAAATAGTTTGAAATTTTCACTTTTTTTCACCTTTTCCCTCCCCCCCCCCCCCCCCCTCCTTTTTCTGCAAATGTCATATAGAGCAAAACTATATAAACTCATTCAAAACGCATAATATCATTGGGAAGATGGTGGACTCAGCAACATAGTGATCCTGAACATTATTTTAAATTGTAGACTATTATGTGATCACTATATGAACTCGATGTAGAAGTTAATAGAAAACACTCTTACCCTGTCAGCCCTGCAATGTTCTCTGAGAGATCCTTTTGTCTGATAGAATCGCAGGCATGAAATCACAGGAACAAAAAGCTTTCATGTGACCACCATTTTCTGCTGTTAGCTAGTCCACAGTTGAGTGGCCCATAGTAACACAGTACCGTCTTTGTGCATATACAGTCATATAGTATTTTGGGAATGAATGCAGATGTTCAGGTATTTTAGGAGAGGACAGCAGTGGCAGCCTACATATTTCTCTCCGGGAAGGTGTACTTCAAACTAGTAGTAAACACTCAAACCTTTTTTCGATAATGAATTCCGATCAAACAAATACATCGCCAAGCATTTTTGCCCAAACACTTAGTTACCGTGTTTCCAAACAGCTCCACATCTCTCAGCTTTGCCTCCCCAAACTTCCTGTTGAGTACAAGATCAGAAGAAAAATTGAAATCCCCAGCAGCTGTCCATCTACTAGCTTGGAGAAGAAAAGAGGGAGGGGTGAGGAGAAGGAAGGAAGGAAATGGCTTGCCTTGCTGTTTCTGTGGAGACACACAAAGCTTAGTAGCACACACAAGGGTGGCTCCATAGGACCCTGCAAGGAAAGTGGGTTGGGGGGGGGGAGAGCATTTAATGCTGGTAGCAACAGGGGAAAGTCTGGTGGTGAGCCAGTGTCTTGTGACCACAGGTCCGGCCCCATGATAACATCAGGCTGCAAATCTGGCACCAAGCTGGGGTCAGGCTGTGGGTCATCACTGTGCATAGCTGGCACGAAAGAAAGAGATAGGTCCAGGAGCTCTTTCACTGCACTTCTTATGCATCCATGGCCAGATGAGACCCCAAAAATATTCTTATTTGATGCTTTCAGTCTACTGAGGAAAACTAAAGGCTGGTGGGAAAATGCATGAGCATGCATCAGGCAGAGCAGAAGGGGCAGAAAAAAAGTCAGTGGAACCTGGCTAGCTCAACCACCAGTCAGGAAGAAAGCAAAGTACCAGGTAGAAGAACGGAATGTCTAGAATAAGATGCATGACAGAAACACCTATTGTGCTTTGCTATGTACTGTATATAAAACATTTATTCTCAAGAAAAATCCTTTTCTCGATTAGTTCATCCAGGGACACAGCAGAACACTAGGGTATTAGGAGGATGGACAGAACGCAAAATGGCTCCTGAAATTGTGGGCTATAATCTGCTGGAAAGGTTGTGAGAACTTAGGAATAGTTGGCAGTGATAAGAAAATCATAAAACTCATACAAGAGGGAAAACACTCGGAATAGATGCAAAGGAGCTATGTCCTTTACTGATCTAACCCAGAAAAATATGTGGCTTTTAAAAATAGATACCCTTTTCTCCCAAGGCGTACAATATTCCCTTTACACGCCATACTGGAACATTGCCTGTTGCAGGTGCTGTTACGACCAATGTCATAAAGATATGTTGTCAGCAAAGCAGAAAAAAAGTTAAATAAAGTTAGATATACATGTCTAACAGGCTTATTCACAAAAGGGTGAAGAGTTCGGAGAAGGCAGGAGAAGTGAACAATCTAGGCCAAAATAGCTGACTTGGAAAAATTCTCCAATTCAACTCACTTTCCAGTTCACCTATGTTGTCCTAGATTGTTCACTTCTCCAAACTCTTCACCCTTTTGTGAATAACCCTGTCAATTTTTATCTGATTCCTGCTCAAGCGGGCAAAATACGATGCAGCTTGACAAAAGTTGATTTAAAAATTGTCTGAGTTGGTTGGAAAATAAGCCGCACAGTGACTGCATCCAGAATACAATAACTGGCAGTGCAGGTTCTTCCATTCATGCTGTTTAATGTGGAAGGAGGAATCTGCTGATATTCTAATCTAAGTTTGTGTAAGGCTAAGGCCAGGAGTTCGTGCGCTGCTGCGCATAAGTGGGTCCCAGTCTTCCGCATTGTCGGGAAACATGCACTAGTGCGTGGGCGCGCCCAACATAGCGGATGCGCAAAGACATGCTAACGTGATGCACAGGAAGTGACATGGCTCCCTCTGAATGATGGGTCTATTTAAACCAGCTTGCCCAGTTGACTAGTGCTGAACTGTCTTTTAGCATGTACCCATGCTTCGTGTTCCTCTGTTCGTTGATCACCTGTTGCCTTGACCCGTATTGCCTTGACTACACCTAATTGCTGCCTGCCCCTGACCTCTGCTTGTTTCCGGGATTCACTTCTGTCTTCTGCCTTGGTACCGTGCTGATCTACTGGTGTGACCCCCTGGCTTGTCTGACTTCACTCCTGTTCCTGCTTCAGCTCACGCTGACTTCTCAGCTGGATTACGGTCCTGCTTCATCAGCCCTGTGAACCTGCTGCTGGACTGTGACCTACTCACTCCCTGTCCCCACTTCCAGGGGTGTGAGACAAGAGCCGCAAGGGAGGCCTCCTCAGCTAATTCGATCCTCTACTGGGTACGTGATAGTTTGTATGGCTAGCCTAACACTTGCTTTTGGTGCCTTACAATCAAACAATAAAGCATTCAATGTTTTGAGGCCTTGCATACTTAGATGAGGGGTCCCTGCAGTGCCCCGAAAATATGCATGCTTTATTGTGTGAGTTTTAATGCAATAAAAGCAAGTAGTTTTCAACTTTATTCTGCTGTGCCGACAAATCTTTATGCCATCAATGGGCCAATATTAGGGAAAACCACAAACTACTGAGGAAGTTCATAAGTATACTCATTAAGAGAAGGCAGGAAAAATATTAAACAGATGAAAAAAAAAAAAACAGTCCAGGATCTGGTCAGGCTACGTCACACGGCTTCGTGAAAAACAGAGAGAATTTTCCACTGACGAGGAAGTTAAGACCAACCCCAAACGTTGTCATACTGGGAGAGGATGGCCATCTGTAGAGACCTGGTGTGGAACAGAGTGAAGGGGGTCACCTTGAAGGAATCCCTAGAATCCACATGAAGAGGTAAACAGTAAATCAGCATTGTGTATGGAGTAGAGTGCAGCTAGCATGGGAGGGAGAATCGAAAACTGGTGTTCAGTAATCTAAGTGTATAAAGAGATCCAGGAAGGATTTATTTGGAATTTGTGATCCAGCTAAACCTCTGCACAGGGTCCAGTGAAATCTGTAAACTTAGCAAGGCCTCCTGATGGCTTGGAGCCTTCATGAATATATCATTGGTTTAAGAGATTATTAAGATCCCCTTGGCTCAAAACAGCACCAGCATCTTGATTGAAACCCAAGGCCCAAAAGGTAGGGCCACAATATGGAAATGTAGGTTCCCAGAAATAAAGTGAAGAACATGCTGGTGAGGAGGGGAAATTGCCTCATTGTAAATGTCAGCATATGCCAAGATAACCCCCTCGTCCAAGGAGATCAAAAGAATGGGAAAGAATTGAGAGTTTTGATGCACTGCACCATCCTTCTTGGGAGCTGTAACAAAAAAAGTGTGAACAAAACCCTGAAACCTTTTTTGAAGGGAAAGAAAAATCATGTCCCCTTAGGAGACTAGACCTTGCAAGGCCTTGAATAGCGCAGAAATGCACTGAGAGAAATGAGTGAGACTTGAAAGTTAGAACCAGTCCTAAGGGAAGGTCATAAACTCAATCTTGTAACTAAGGGCAACCTCTGAGGCATCAGGCATGTGGCAGGGCCAATTATCAGAAAACTAGACAAGGCATCCCATAATCAGTGGGTGGGGCTGCCTTTCATGCTGATGCAATTTTGCAAGCTGATATGTAAGATTTTCCAGCCCAAGAAGACTGGGTCTATCTCAGTAGGGCAGGAAAAGCACCACAAGGGACTAACAGCAGATGAATATAGGAAACCTACTGTGGCTTGAGCACCTAAAAGAGCTTTGTCCTTTTCTGTCCTGTGGCACTCTTGATGATGTTGTCTAGGGCTGCACCATGTCAGAACTATTAAGCGTTAACAGAAAGAAACTGTAAGGCCTAAACTTATCATCTATACATAATGTAACATGGGCCTACTGGAAGTCATGTTGTTCTCTTAGAAAAAAAGAAAAGGTGAATTTAAGTTCATGGTTTCGAAACAAAAGAGCCTAACATCAGCCATTCTCAGACCCTTACAGCATAGATTCCCAGGTTATAAATTTTATACTAGACAACCAAAAGATAAAGACTGAAAATGGTACCAGTCTGTAAGATGAATGAAGATGCCATGTCTCAGGCTTAACAAAGGACAAAAAATTATTCACCATCATATTTTTTTTCTCTTCTTTTCAAGTCATGAATAGAGTTCACATTGAAAACTACCTAGTACATAATAATGTATTCTTATTTAATAGGATTATTATACTGTAACTAATTATTTCAATTGCATTATTATTACTGTTGCATGAGATTTACAAATAGTTGCTGAATTAAGTAATTTTGTTTTCATATTTGCAATATTCAATATGAATATCCTATATATATTAGTTGGTTTTGCAAATTGGTTTATTGTATTAAATATGCTATTATATACATTACAAATATTAATATTGATTACATTATTATTTTATAATGTCTGTAATCAGTGAAGGAGTTAAAGTAACTACACTCTTAGTTCAAATGACATCATTCTCAGTATTTATAGAAATATATCTTTTTTTAGCTTTCTTTCTTTCACCTAAACCTTTTTTTACTTTCATTGTTTAACCACTTCCGGGCCAGCCGTAGTAAAAAAAACGGCCGGCCCGGAGCTCTCTGGATCTGAGCGGGCGTCTTTAGACGTCCGCTCAGACACGCCCCCTCGCG
>NW_017307168.1:351986-368685 GCF_000935625.1 Nanorana parkeri | reverse complement strand
TACTTTCATTGTTTAACCACTTCCGGGCCAGCCGTAGTAAAAAAAACGGCCGGCCCGGAGCTCTCTGGATCTGAGCGGGCGTCTTTAGAGGTCCGCTCAGACACGCCCCCTCGCGCGCGCCGCTGGGCGTGCGCGAGCGGGAAACGGCCGAAATTTTAAAACAGGCAGCGATGCCTGTTACCATGCAAGCGATCTGCCGGCTGTAGAGCCGGCGGATCGCGTGTATGGGGTGCCGATCGGTTTCCCCCTCTCCGCGGCCACCCTCCCCGCCATCGTAACGCTGATCCCGGAGGAGAGGAGAGAAGCCCAACAAGAATGATCTATCAACAAGAACAGTAGCATGCAGCGGCTGGGTGCTGTGAGAAGATGAGCAGATCTGTAAGGCTGGAAGAATGAGGAGCCCAGAACCCTCCCCAGGGTATGCTCCAGTACACAGCACTGAGTCACAAGCCGTTCCTGAAAAACAAATCTTTAGATTTATGTGTCACAATGATGGGTATAAAAGGTCGCTAATGTGTAGTATTTCTAGCAGTGAATCCCTGGGTTTGGGAGCCATGTGTGACTGCTGGGAGCTGGAAAAAAAAATACCACAAGGCCATACTGGTAGCAGCAAAAGCAAAGCGAGAAATAAAAGGAGACCAAAAAAAGAGAAGAAATTCGAAAAATGTTCTCGAAGAGACAAAAATTGAGATGGCCTACCTCCTAGGACTACATGCTAAAACTAAGCACTCGCTCACTTTGCAGAACGGTATAGCCGACAAGGAGAAGTTCATAACCTCTTATTTTCTGCTTAGTTGCCATTCTTAGTAGCCATTCTAAAAGGACAAAACTAAGACGTCTGTGGTCAGCTGAGTCTCCCAATGAGCATTCAGAAATTCATATTCCTCCTTGTCCATTACATTCCTCCTTGTCCATTACACTCTCTCTGCAAAAAAATATTTTTGGGTGAGGAAAATCATTCTTCATAATTCTAAGATTAGTCTCTCTGCCTAGTTCAAGACTGGTATCCTGTTGCCATAATCCTTTTGAAAAATGTTTTTGGTTAAAAGAAACATATTCCTGTCATTGGCTTTCCTTTTTTTGGCTAAAGGAAACATTTTCCTGTCATTGGCTTTCCAACCTGATAATCTTCAAGGTTGAAAATACATGACGGAGTTTATCAAAACTGGAGTAGACCAAATTTGGAGCATGGCAACCAATCAGCTTCTCACTTTCATTTTCAAATCTTAACCGCTTGAAGACCAGGTGCTTGTACCCCCTTCCTGGCCAGGCCATTTTTCAGTGTTCAGCGCTGCAGTACTTTGACTGACATTTATTCCGTCATGCAACGCTGTACTGAAATTAATTTTATACAATTTTTTGGGGACAGATAGAGCTTTCTTTTGGTGGTATTTAATCACCACTGCGGGTTTTATTTTTTACTATAATTAGGAATAATTACTGAAAATTTTGGGCTTCAGAAACAGCCTCCACCCCAATATATCTTAATTCATTCTCTGTACTGATAAGCCTTTAGGTGCATTGCCTGCCCACATGTTTTGTAATCTACAACAGGCATAAAACGCTTGTCCGCCTGGTGCATGGGGCTCTGTATCTGAGGCATACAAAATGCTACACATTTTGTATGCCTCAGATGCAGGGGCTTTTGTCCTTGACTTGGGTGGGAAAACTTGATTCTAAATGAATGAATAGTGGTAAACTTCCTACCAACCCACTACCTCACCCATACCATCTCCTCCCCCTTCTTCCTTTTTTTTCCTTCGCCCCCCTTTTCCTTTCCACCCTATTTTCCTCCTTCCCCCTAATTCTCTCCCTGAACCCATCTTACATAAGATTGCCAAATGTCAAGCCACATGGATAATTTCCATCAATCCCAAAAGTCTTAACACTCCAGAAAATGAAAAATCCCTTTTGCTCACGTCAAAAGAAGGGAGCTCACATAGCATTTCTTCAAGAGATATTAGAGAAGATAAAGCCGTTCCCTCCATATAGATATTTCCCTTTGTCATACCATAGTTGCAATTCGTCTGCCAGGTCCGAAGGGGTCTCAATACATATTTCACTCTCTGTTCCCTGAATGCTATTAGGCTCACATTAGGAGACATATGGTAGGGTTCCCTCTTTAAAAAGGCACTGTAGGAGCACAAAAAGTCACCTTAATGGTGATCTATGTCCCCAACACAGTTTATCCAAAATTGACTGCGCTAGGAAGGTGAATAAAATTAAATTAAAGTACCAGCTGCAACAATGTGTATCAGTGTGATCAGATGTGAACTAGTATGTTGCGCTTGGTTGAAATCTCTTACGTGCGATTTTGTTACAATATTTCATTGTGATAATGTCATCTTTAAAACACATAAGTGATTTATATCATAGAGTGAAATAAATAATTAAATATATATTAAATAAACATGCAAGTGAATAATACCAATTAATAAACCTTATCTCATCTTATAATTATTTGATCTCTACTACATGATGGTATTAGTGAAAACAGCACATATATAATCTGAATGTCACCCGTGTAAATATATGTGATAATTATGTGAATCACTATAAACGATATAAATATAACAAGGTTATATAACAGAGGAAGAAATTATTAGATGAACGGCAGAGTCCAACAAAAAATATATATATAACGGCCAAATGAAAAGACCGCTATCTATCCACCCTAATAGAGTGGGATTATTTTAGGCATACAATTTCCCGAGGTCAGTTTGTCCTATTTATACAATGTCTCAGTTCGGAGTGTGCTTATGGGAGGAATCAAGTTCTTGGAATCAAACTGCGAAAATTAATGATGGTACGTTGAAAATAACCAAGTATCTGTTACTTTATCTTCCGTCGACGGATCCACGGAGCTCCTATTTTCAGCCTCTGTTTCCTCTCCTGCATACAGCTTGCTCTCCCTCTCGTTGCCGATGGTCCGCACCCTCCAGGTGTAATTGGGGAGTCCAACCAAGAGAGTGGAGAAAAGTAGAAGCCACAAAAAAGAGAGATATCTAAGTGCAGATAGCAAAAAGACCTTTATTTGAATTAAAAATGATTACACTTACAGGAATCCGTAAGGATAACAGCGTGCGAGTGTAAAGGACACTCAACCTCTGGATCTTTTTCACCGTGTCAGTGAGGAGACAGTCAAATCCCTTGATGCATTTCGTCCAAAGGACTTTTTCAAAAACAAAATCGCACGTAAGAGATTTCAACCAAGCGCAACATACTAGTTCACATATGTCCCCAACACCATCCAAGCATTTTCTGAAATCCACTTTGGATAAACTGGTCTCTTTTATGGAGGGCATACTAATCCTAGGAGGGGCATTTAAATTGCCTCTTAATCCTCAGACTGATACATCTTCAGGCACCTCTCATCTCTATAGCACATCTCTGAAAACAATAGTCCAATGGCTATATAGTTGCAAACTCCTATATGCATGGCGTCTACTTCATCCAGAGACCCAAGATTACACATTTTACTTCCCCTCTCACAAGATTTATTCCTGCATCAACTTCTTCTTGGTAAAACATAGAGAGATTCCTTTAATAACATAAATAAATGTGAGGGGAGCATCACCTGTTCCAATCACGCCCCAATGTCACTCATGACTTTACTTGATAAAGATGATTGCCCTCACTCCTGACAATTTAATTTAAACCAAAGCTTATTGCCAGACCCCCTAGTTTGAAAAAACCTGATCAAAGACCTAAGGACCTACTTTACCATAAGTAAATAAGGGACTTGCTTTATGGAGGATGACCCTATGCTGGTGTGGTAAGCCCACAAACTGTACAGAAGGAGAATCCTTATTAACACAGTTTCCAGGTTAAAAAAAGAAGAGAAAGGGAAACTAGCTCATTCAAACTACTCCAAGACATCCACAGGTGTGAATTTTAACAACTAAACCATCAGATCCTGTCAGAAACTACCTGAGGAACCAACTCACATTTCTATTCCTGTATGCCTCCATTATAACCTATAGAAAGACACTCTTAACTGCCCAACACAGCCATTGCTGGAGAAAATAATTTCTGATATTAGGACCTTGAATCTCCCTAAGATAGACCAACATCTTTAAGAAATCCTTGATACACCTATCACCACGGGTGCCATCTGCGTATATGCCCGGGTCCTGCCAGCCTTACTCTAACTTATTTTGCAAACCAATTCCCACAGCTTGGTCAACATTTTGTAAATGACTTCAACTCCTATACCTGCAATTTAAAATTATCTCCTGACTCACACATATCACTGTTCACTCTTTTTCAGTCTGTTCTAGATACAGCCCCATTTCACAATTAAATATAGACCTAAAACTTTTCACAAAAATTCTTGACAGTCGCTTCCTCCCTCACATAATGAATATTATCCACTTGGACATTGTTGGCTTTATATCTTCTCGAGAGGCCAGAGACAACCTAATTTATATAATTACCCTGCTTCATTCTGCCACAATCTCCTTCACTTCTTGCCTTCTCTTAGCACATGGGCAAGAAAGCATTGACCAATTTTATCTGCAACTCACTCTGTATATGGGCCTCAGCTCTAAAATGTTGAACTGGTTTAAAGTACCTACAACCTGTACACCTACAGCCTCAGTAAAAGAAAACAGGGTCTTTTGGGGCCTATTCTCCATATCAAATGTAAGTTGATAAGGATTCCTCTCCCTGTGCATTCTGTCTCTAGAACCCCTCTGCACAATCAGAACGTGTGAATAATTCATTTATTCACAAGGTTTGAAGGGGAAAAAGATTATGTTTTAGTAGGTCCCACCTAGCTCAACTTCTTCTAAACCCTACTAAAACAATCTTTTTCCCCTTCAACCCTCCAATTCCAAAGATTAGGCAAATCCTAATTTCTCCCCAAGATACACAAATTCCCCTTTTCAAAACCTACTAGCCAATTGACGGTAGCAGGCCTCTCATTTTTAACTGACGGCCTTTTCCAATTAGACTTTTGGAGGGTTATGCAGCATCACCACTACCTTGTCACATTACCTTCTCCCTCCAAGTTCATCTGATCACTGATGAACTTTGAAACCTTATGTTCAGACACAGGACCACTACAGCATTCCCTTTTGATCATGTAAGCCTATCTCAACAAGTCAGGACCGATTGTCAGGAACTGGAAATTCGACCTCGTACATTACTCTCACCTTTTTTTTTTTAAAATTTTTCAAAAGTACAAACAACAAACCACAGCAACTACTGTGAAAGATAACTAGAAATTGGGACTGTGCAGAGTCCCGCAACAAATCTAACACAACTGAATTCAATAACAACTACCCATACACACCAGCACACATCCTCATGCAACCACAACACACCCATACCACAAAGAATGCACTCATAAGCTCCCCACCCTCTGCTCAGCACCAAAACAGTATACAAAAATCAGCAAGATAATAAAAAAGAGAAAGGGATGGTGAAGTCCACTACGTAAAGAAAAAGTAGTTACATAATCACTGCTGGAGGGGCAGGATCCCTTGGAAGAGACACAAAAGAATCCAACCATAGTTGCCAAATTTTGTAAAACTTTTGTGAGCACACTCTACCTTTGAAAATAATGTTGAAAGTTCCAAATTCACTTGGTGAAGTACCTGTTGCACAGTAGGAGCGAGATCACTTTTCCATTTGAGCAGAATTGCTTTCCTACCTCGAAAGAAAAGTGAATTCCTCTCTTCCCATCTCACGCAAAATTCTCGACATCTATTCAAAGGTATTTAGGTAAACTAAATAGACATAGAAACTTAAAGTTACAGGGTGAGAGATGTTAAAATGGCATGCTAAAGAAAATGTGAAATTTTTGTTTTATGACTTTGGTGATGCTTTAATTCAAAAACTCTATATGTACTCAGAGTCAACAACCACATCAGACGTTCATTTCACTTAAATACATTTATTCACAAGGATCGTTTGGAAAGACAGACGGAAATAGGTGCATTTACCTAACTGATCTATGATCCTGTATGTCTGTTCAGTATATATAAAGTGACATGATACATGATTTTGTAATTAATATGTTTGCTTTCTGTAAAAGACTAATAAGGCTCCTCCCTTTTAGATTGTAAGCCCTCACGGGCAGGGCCCTCCTTACCATCTTGTCTTAAATTGTATTGTGACTGTAATGTCTTACTTATATTGTAAAGCGCTGTGCAAACTATTGGCGCTATATAAATCCTGTATAATAATAATAATAAGGCCCCATTTACAATTTTGAATGCGGCCGATTACAAGTCTCACAAATTCTACTGTGAGACTCATGTGAACAGCTGTTCATAACTGTTCGCATGTAATCGCACATGCTGTGATTACCTGTGGATGATTGCCCCTGGATGCATGATGGTGTTCTGTTAAGACCACGTAGCTGCTGTGCAGATGGTTTCAGGCAGTACCCTGCAACATGCTGTCTAAGATGTTGCTTTGGCTAATTCTTCAGAACCTGTTAGACGTTCAGTAGTGTAGGCTTGCTGAATTACTTTAATTGCTCCATGTTGGAGTACAAATAGTCTTTTGGAGTTCTGAACGGGAGGGGTGGCCATCAAATATGTTCTCAATACGAAGTCCCACATCCAGCGTATGAGCATCTTCTGTGGTGGTCAGAAATAAGGGTAGCATGACAACCTGGTTAAGACAACAAGACAAAGCTATTTTCAGGATAAATGTGGACACCAGCTTTAAGAAAACTGCCTAAGAATGACACCAGACTCTGGATGGCCAAAAGCTTGCATTTCAGAAACTCTCTTTGCTAAGGTTATGGTTATGTGCTAGGGAATTTTTAGGGTTTAAGATTGTAGTTAGACTGTATCTGTTGGATGAAACCGAGGTTTTGATAGAGCAACACAATTTGGGCAAGAATGTCTATTTTGGATCCTGATTTTTGATGCAGGAGTAGATGAATTGCACCAAACACTCCACTACTCACTTGATGTTGGTAAGGACCAAGATTTCAGATACTTGGACCTTCAGTGTGGTGAAACAAAGTTTTATTGAGGCCTGTCTGTGGAAACTAAGATGTGAGTTGGACTCGGAGACACAGGGTTCCACCTGTTTCTTTCTGCAAAGTATATAAACTTGGTCCAAATCTTGTGATATAGTTTGTTTATGGATGATTTTCCAGCCTTCAGAAGCATAAGAGATGCTCTGTGCGAGCTTACCAAATTCTGCCTCTCAGTCCCCACACCATCAGGTGTTACCTGCTGGGTGATGGATGGAGACACTGACCTTGGGACAGCAGATCCAGAATATCTGGTAGGGAAATCAGAGGTTCTAGGCTGAGCTGTAGCAATGTTGCAAACCCTGGTCTTCACAGCCGATAAGGCATCACAGCTATTATCAAGACCTCAACTTAGAAAAAAACCTGGAAAGCAGGGCAGTTGTTGGAATTTTTTTTCCAACTGGAATTCTCATGCATAATAAGAAAGCTTATTCCCTTTGTGGATAGGAATGGTGCCATGAATATAAATTGGTAGTACTTTGTGTTCCATGGTGTCTCTGCCAAATTGAGGTATACCCCACGTATGCATCAGCTCGCTGAAAACTTCCTGATTATGTGTTCACTCATTGTTAGAGATAAAAGATCAACAGTGAATCCATCACTTGATTCTTGGTCACAGGAGGGTAAATGGCCTTCAGGCCAGGAGCTGTTTGGCCTATTGCATGAGTCGGACTACTAGTTCCACCTTGCCTTTTCGACACCTTGAACCTCTGTATCAAATTGACCAATGCTAGGAGCACTTTGCATGCGACCCTTAGCTCTAGGATGTTCTACACCAGAGTCTGTTTCATAGAAGCCAGCGACCCTGCACTGCATGATTTTGAAAATCCTTCTTGACTGGCATCAGAAGTAATTGTGTTGGCAGATAGTTCTACAGTTTGTGTTGTTGAGTCCACCACCAAAGAAAGATTTCACAGCCCTGGTTAAACTGTTAAAGAGTCTCCCAATCAAATTGGCTTAGAAACAAATTCTGTACAGGATATGCATGACAATTGGACCATTTCACTCTTGGCACAGCAGAATTTCTGGAAGCACCTGCTCACATGAGACCAAACATCAATTCTGATGCAGTTGACCATGGCATCTAAATGAGGAAAAACTGACACCATGAAGATAATCTTGAACAATTTCTGTAGAACGATAATGGGGTAAGGACGATAATGGGGTAAGGAGGATCTGCATCATTCTCTCATCTATCTGTTCCTCATGATGTTCTTTGGAATGGTCCTTGCGCTGAAAGATCTGTCATTTCTTATCACTTGAAGCATTGACAACATATACAAAGATGGTTTGTCAGTGCTCTCTTTTTTTCTCATAAGAATGAAAATCTTCACTGCTTACCTAAATCTTACCCTATAGCAACAGGAAGGTCTGTGTTGGCAACTTTGTTCACGGCAGGGAGTAGAGGCAAAACAGGAAATTAAGGGGAAAGCCAAAGACACATGTTATTAGCAGCTCCATAGTGTAAGGCAATGGTGACAGGCAGAAAAGAATAAAGTGCTACCTCTTATCCCAAATCTGAAAGTGCAGTATATATACACTATATTGCCAAAAGTATTGGAACGCCTGCATTTACATGCACTTGTGGCAAAGCCCAACCCCTGAAAAAACAACCCCACACCATAATCCCCCCTCCACCAAACTTTACACTTGGCACAATGCAGCCAGGCAAGTACCGTTCTCCTGGCTACCGCCAAACCCAGACAAATCCATTGGATTGCCAGAGAGGTGTAATTCGTCGTTCCAGAGAACACGTCTCCACTTCTCTAGAGTCCAGTGGCGGCGTGCTTTACACCACTGCATCGGACACTTTGCATTACACTTGGTGATGTAAGGCTTGGATGCAGCTGCTCGGCCATGGAAATACATTCCATGAAGCTCTCTACACACGTTTGTTGTGCCAATCTGAAGTTTGGAGGTCTGTAGCCATGGGCTCTGCAGACAGTTAGCGACTTCTGCACACTGTGCGCTTAGCATGCACTAACCCCGCTCTGTCATTTTACGTGGCCTACCACTTCGTGGCTGAGTTGCTGTTCCCAGTTGCTTCCACTTTGTTATAATACCACTAACAGAGGACCGTGGAATATTTTGTAGCAAGGAAATCTCCCGGAACACCTGAATCCAATGATTTGGAGGGGTGTCCCAATACTTTTGCCAATATAGTGTATATCTCCATTAATATTTGTGAATTGAACCAGCTTCTGATCAGAGTTGTGCTTACAGTATCAGTGCAATGGAACAAATATTATAAAATCTCCAGTTAATATCCAGTCCATGCAGTGTTCTATTGCAAGCCCTAAAAAAGTGTATGTGGGCCCCTGAAATGCACTGGCTTCTTCTTTCAGACATTTACTGGAATTAAATTGTATCTGGACTATTAAGCAGTGGTTTGGTGCTTAAAATCTCTTACTTGCTTTTTCAGCCTGAACATTAGGCCTTGACTTCTGACCAAGTGAATGTTAAGCTCAAAATGTGGCAGATGAACAGTAGAGGATGGGTGGGATTAGCACTTTTCAGTAGTTGAGGGTCTCCTATACAGCTTGTGCCTAGGAGTCACAAGGCTTTCACAGGGATCAATTTAAAGTCTAACACAAGTTCTTACACAGCACTACAAGGTGCCTGCAACTCTTAGAAAGCTCAGGTTCACTTTAACTGAATATATCAGGGTCCAAAAATGCTGTAGGGAAGTGTCAGACATAGATGAGAAAAGGTGCCACTTACAACAGGTACCCTTCCATGCCAGAATATCAAATATCACCAGACCAGACACCCAACTGATACAGGCATAGATAGTTGATATGAAGTCAACCCCAGTTAATGTGTTTAGATTTCCGTGTTAATACATTTTCCCTCACTAGTAGGATGTGGTAAGCACTACAGTTTAAGATTTTTTTTTAATTTTAGAGCAGTGGTAGCCAAACTCCGGCACTCCAGCTTTGGTGAAACTACAAATCCCATGGTGCATCTCTCTCTGGGAGTCATGTCTGTGAGAATCTTGCAATGCCTCATGGCATTTGTAGTTCCACCACAGCTGGAGGGCCGGAGTTTGGCTACCCCTGTTTTAGAGCAATAGCTATGATCAGCTCAAGGTGCAAAATAACTAATCCCCCTCTAGACAGGCTACCACACTCGCACTTCTCCCACACTTTAAATCAACCAAAGATAGGCCACAGCATAGACTAATCCTCAAACAAGAAAAAAATAGATATAAAGTCATTTTAAAGTGGCTACTCAGACCAGGCCAGGACTGTCAACAGGATTTCAATACAAACATCCAGCTATAGATTTGCACCAACTGCGACCTCAAGTAAAGCTTTAAACTTCCTTCATCGCTCGCTCCATGATCATTATTTTAGACCTAGATTTCCAGTCACTTACACATATTTGTCTCTCTATAGGCAGGGCCTTAAACCTCAAGTTCACATACTGCCTTTCTAAAATCTACTGACCACAAAATAAACTAGGGCATGCAGGGGAATGTCTCTGACTTATCCCAGACAACAGTGAAACTTTGTGGACTTTTTTTCTTCAATAAAGCATGTCATAGACCCCTGGGACAATTGCTTTCTGGAGGGCCTTTCTATGGTATTGTGTATCTGTCAGGAACAACAGGGGATCACCCCTTGACTTCTCTGACACACTAATCTATGAACCCTATCAAACAATGACCTTCATCAGTGGGAAGCTCTAGGTGTACTATCTTTTTCACCCAGGCAGCTAGGCTAACTAAAAACAACTTGATTACAACTATCACTCAATTCTTTGTGGCCATATATCATTATGTAGCCAAGAACAAGCTGAGAAACTAATGCACAGATTTTACTTTAACCCCCTTTTTGCAGGGCTAATAGAATAGTACATTGGACAAATACAGTGGTACCTTGGTTCACGAACTTAATTTGTTCCATGAATCTGGTCGCGAACCGAATCAAACTGTCATGAGACCGCTATCTCTACTAGAGGAAGCCATGGCCAAGTGTCAGAGCAGGGAAGATGGCTGCGGTTGTGTTCGACACCCGATGTGGAGTTCACGAACGGAAGCAACATTTTTACCGAACAGATGCGTTCGTGAACCAAGGTACCACTGTATTTGTTTGCCAGGGACAAGAACTTCTGAACTTCTAGTCACTTCAAGGAGTACTATGCTTTATGATATAATCTTAAATGACCACAAATGAGTCCCCAAATAAGCAATCTTAAAAAAATGAAGGACCCATTGACATATAACACCTATCTTCCAATTACACATATTACCATGAGCCTTGAACACTGTCCCCTATCCTTTCTTTTACCACAGAAATAAAACCTTCAACCAGGTAACAACCTGTATGTAACAAGTTATGACCATTTGACTGGGTTGATAATAAACCATATACTTCTCTCCCACAGCATGTGTCATAATCAATGAGTTCTTCTCGGGACCCTTTCCAGTCTTTTAACAGTGTCTAGCAGGAGTGTCATTTTTACACCTGAACCATTTCTATAAAGAGTATGGCAGCATACATTCTTAGCCTAACTCTAAACACTGATCAGTAAAAGATAGCTGCTAATGCCTAACACCTTGTTTTTCTTTATTAGCAACACTTACATCATCCTCCCTAGCCTTCCAACTTCAAACCAACTGGTTTAATCATTGCATCATTATATTATGTCACTGCAGTATTCTAAATTGCACTTCTCAAACCTTTTGTACCTCTCGATCCTGTCACAGCCCTCTGCCGTGACAGGGGAGGGGCTGGATTCCCCCCTCCCCGCTCCGATCCACCAGCGCTGACTGGCGGATCGAACAGGGGAGGGAGCGGGTACAGTTGGCTCCGCCTCTAGATAGGCAGAGCCAGCTGTCACTCACGCAGCTGGGAGGATCCAGACATAATTGTCGGGATCCGCTTCAGCTGCGGCGTCTCAGTATAGCGCGAGCAGCAGCTCGCAGTATACTGTGGTGTCGCTTAGGGTGACAGGAGGACGCAAGTTTGTGTCCTCCCGTTACCCTAAGGAGAACTATGGGGAAAAACCTTAACCCCATAGTTCTCCTTTAATACCAAACATTAAGACAAATTAACAGTAGTGAACAAAGGCCCAAATTCCTATACATTCAGTATAACAAGTGCTACTAGGGATGCACCTATGACATTTTTGTCCAGTACGAGTAACAATACTTTTCCTTAAGTACTTGCTGATACCAATTACCGATACCTTTTTTTTTTAGTGTCATGTGACAGTTTTTCTAAAGCAATACAGACTAATGATTTTAAGACAGTGGGGGAGCACCAGGGCCTGGTTGCATCTGTAGAGGAACTACAATCTGATTGCCCAAGAATCAGGCTCCATGTTGTCTGGCCGGCTTGATTGTGCTTGGCCAGGAAACCGGCTCCCCAGCCAATCAGGTCGCCGCCTGTAATGACCCGCCTTCCAGCTTCCAGATTGGCTGGGAAGCCGGCTTTCCAGCCAATCAGCATGGAGCCGGCTATTCGGCCGGCTCAATGCTAATTGACCAGGAAGGCGGCTTGCTTTACACCACTTCCTGTTCATTCATGGGTTTCTGAATGGGTAAGTAGCATTCACTATAGAGGCTTCTCCCTATTAATAACTGGATGATAGTAAATATTTTACTACCACCCGTTTGTGAATGAATGGGAAGCCTCTATAGTGAGTGCTTTCCATTCATTTAGAACAGAGGCTGCAGAAACGAGATTGGGGACTCTGTGTTCTCAATTTCTCAGTTCTCAATTTCTCAGTAAGGCTAGAAGACATGGTCTTCTAGCCTTTACCTTTGACATGCTGGTCTATAATTTTCTTTCTGATCTCCTCAGACAACTCTCTCCTGCTTTCTCTGGTCCATGTTCAGTGTGGTGTACACACTGAACTGAATGGTCTTTATTCAACCTTACCTACTATGTAACTGACTACTTTTCTCCGTTGAAATAAGTTGACTGATTATAAGATTGAAGATGTGTGATACTAATTACAGAAAACAGTCAGATTGAAATATCACTATGATCCAATTATTTAGAATCTTTTCTAGGGACACCAACACATCTGTCCAGGCCATCTTAGAATATAGCATGAGTAATAGTGCATCTCTTTTCACACTTTCTTTGCATTACTCTACAACAGGGCTCAAAATGTCAAGTCCTGAACTACTAGCCAGGCCTTAAAAGTTACTAGCCACCTAACCCCTACCCTGCCCCGGCCTTAACTCCGCTAGGTCAGCGATGTGACGTAGAGTACAGAGATCAGTAACAACGCACAGTACAGAAGTCAGTGGTGCAATGCCGAAAACAGAGGCCAGCTGTGTGAGACACAGTACAGAAATCAGTAAAACGCAGAGTGCAGAGGCCATTGGTGTGACACACAGTACAGAGGTCCACAGTACAGAGTGTGCGGAGGTCAGTAAGGCGACGCGGCGTGCGGAGGTCAGTAAGGCGACGCGGCGTGCGGAGGTCAGTAAGGCGACGCGGCGTGCGGAGGTCAGTAAGGCGACGCGGAGGTCAGTAAGGCGACGCAGTGCGGAGGTCACCGGTGTAAGATAGAAAAGGGACTTACAGTGGTGATGTGCTCTGTCCTCATGCCCTCTTCTTCCTCTCCGGGTGGGGGAAGGGGGAGCATCAATGTCTCCTCCATGTGAAGCCCCAAGCAACCTTGTTGTGCCTCCTCTGCAGGTCCCTTACCGCTCTGCTGACAAATACCCAGGCAGCCAATGACAGTGCTGCACTCTCCCTGCCAGACAATTTCAGCAGAGGTGGGCAAAGGAACATACAGGCTGCTGAGGAGTTTGTACGGCAGAGCAGAGCTGGCAGATCGTGGCTGCAGTAGCGGCCACTTTTATAGGGAATCAGCAGGGGGGCACACGGGGGAAGGCAACGCCTATGATCCCTGCACAGCGGCCGGGACATACAGCTGTCAAGCTTTCACAGAGTTTACTGCGGTTCAGTGTAAAAAAAGTCATAGTGCTTGTAGTGTGCTGTTGTTTTGCACTGAACTGCAGTTAACTCTGTGACAGCTGTATGTCCTGGCCGCTGTGCGGGGATGTACTCCTGGATTCACCGAGTCTGGACACTACCGCCGCGGCGATCGCTCGCTTCTGTTCTCTCTTCTCCTCCTCGGTCGCTCTGTAGTTGCAGCGCCCGAGCAGGAGAAGAGGGAACAGAAGTGAGCAATCGCTGCGGCGGTAGCGTGCCATCCCTGGTCCTGCCGGCGGCGCACCCCCTCGATGACATTTCTCTTGCCAATTGCGAGGGGGCGAGTGGAAATTTTGAGGCCTGCTCTATAATATACCAAAGGCATGCAGATATAAATGAGACCAGAAGGACAATTTCATAAGGAATTGTTTCAATGAGCTGTAAGGCTACCATCAAGTTTGTCCACATCTGTATTTCTGTGTGATTATCAGAAAGCTTTATTATATTGTTGTATGTGTGATTCATCGTTGGGTGGAGTTTGTCATAAATCACCATAGTGTGATCTATTTACCCTTTTGTTAATATGCCCAAAAAGAAAGTCCATTTGGGCACAGATCATAGAGATTATCCGAAAAAAATTAACAGATCTCTGGATCCTTTCTTTCTCTTAAATCATTACACAATTTCGACAAAACCGCATAGATATTCACTTTTAATCTCTATGCGTCAGTGGGGCTAATTTACTAAAGGAGCAGAGGCGGTTTACTTTGCAAAGTGTATATTTACTTTGGAAATGGAATCTTGGTAAATAAAGTGAACCTGTGTTCACTTTAAATAACCAAAACGTGCAAGAGAAATTTAAAACAGGATATTCGCGAACACATTATTGGGTATTCAGAGTGAATACATGTTTACCTTGCTTACATTAACTTTGCAAAGTGAACAGACTCTTTAGTATATGAACGCTACAGACATTAAAGTATATATAAAGTTAATACTTTTGGTTTTCTATTGTTTATACAGTAGGGAATGATTACATGCAATGATAGCATCCGTGTCCCAGTGGAGAGGTGTTTCTTCACTTCCTGTCCTGTAGTCACAAGAAGTGAGAGGAAATGCATCCTCTCCGAGTTGCCACTAGAACACGTACACATTTTAGAAGATTTTATTTTTTCTCTTTTCCTTTTCTTGTTGTAACTCAATTTTTTTTCTCACTTCCTGTCTCAGTGATTATGGTCACCAGGACAAATATAGAATGTGAATCTCCCTAGCAGCCGAAAAAAAAAAATCCTTGAAAAGTTTGTGGAATGCTGGACCTCAATCTTAGCTCTCTACAAGCTGTTAAGACCAAACCAGGTTACCATAGTACTTTTTCATAAGGGCTTTTAAAGGATAAGAGCATCACAGATATTTGTCAAAACCATTATAACTGTGTTCTTATTTAGCATTTTATTAGGGTCTCTATAAGTAACTTACTCTGGTCCAGAACAATATTTATCCTTCCATTGCCACCATAAGTCCTGTAGAATTTTTTGATAAATGTTTGGGGTGCTCTCATGCTTTTAAGCATTAAAAGTCTGATGGGGTTCTAACCCCTCGCCACACTTTCAAAAACTTGCTTTAGAAAACGTCTTGATTTAGACAGACTTTAAATGAACATCTCAACAATTCAGTGCTAAACATCTCTGAAAAACTGCGATAAACTTAGTTCTCTTGTAGAAATTTTCAACGTCTGGGGTAATATAAGAAATTACAATGCTCTTTGGCCCTCCAGAATTGCTTGCTTCTGATTGGCTTATAAGACTGAGGCTTATAAGACAATCTCTGGTCAACAAGAGGGCATTATCCTACTTTGCAAGGTTTCCCTCTTCTACAGCCCCCTTTATTCATAGCTTTCGCTTTATTTTACCCTGTTCAACTTTCACTCTCTACATCAGGGGTAGCAAACCTCTGGCCCTCCAGCTGCGGTGAAACTACAAATCCCATGATGGATCTCTTCGGGAGTCATGTCTGTGGCTGTGAGAATCTTGCAATGCCTCGTGGGATTTGTAGTTCCACCACAGCTGGAGGGCAGGAGGTTTTCTACCCCTGCTCTACATCCTTTTCTTAAAACCCAAGTTCAGCCTAAACTGTTTGTTTGAGTTTTTGGTATGATGTGGAAGGGTGAGAAACTGTCAACTATATTTCTGCTGGAGTACTACATTTAGGAGTAGGGGGTCGACTGATTATCGGATCTACCATAATTATCAGTATTGGTCAAAGTGACTGATATTATCGATGATAATAATCACTGTGCAAATTTCAGGCAGTTATTCAAGAACCGGACAAAATTTGCACAGTGGGTGCTGCTCTCTGGCTGGCATCCTTCAATCAGCTGATCGAAGGAGCCAGTCAGAAGCCGGCAGCCATTGAGCTGCTGGCCCTGTTCGAGTATTTTGTCAGCAGCCTGTGGCCGCTCTAAGAATACAAAGAAAAAAAACCCCAGCAGATAGCAAGGGAGCTAATGCTTCTCATAGTATTTGCCGATTCCCCTATCTGTTTTTTTATCTTTATTTTGACAGCGGCCGTCATCAGAATAAAAAAAACCAAAACAAAACAGCATGGGAATGAATAGCTAGACTGCTATTGGCTAATTTTCAATAGGTCCACCAACAGCAGTGGGCATGTGCAATAGCCAGCCTGCTACTGCAATTTGAATTAGCCAACAGCAGCCTAGCTATTCATTCCCATGCTATGTTTTTTCTTTTCTTTACTCAGACGGCCGCCCGCTGTAAAAAAAAAAAAAAAAAAGAAAAACGCGGGG
>NW_017307168.1:335991-344723 GCF_000935625.1 Nanorana parkeri | reverse complement strand
ATATATATATATATATATATTCCAGGATTTTCTCTTTTTATTAACCTTTGCAGTAGGGCTTATCCCACACTGCAATGGTTAAGTGCTCGTTTATGTCCAGGTGCTCAAATATACTCACCCAAAGCTTTGAGCCAGCTGGTTGTCACAGCTCCCTCCAGCCTGCCTCCTCCCCCTCAGCAGTATTGTATCCTTCCTCGGTGTCCTGACATCTATACAGTGTGTATAGGATGGGATTTATGGTCACTCAGACCACTGCAGAGGAAGGGGAGAGAGGCTGGAAGGACCGGTCTAAGTGGCTCGGAGCTTCAGGCGAGTAACCTTTTTATTTTGACCTAAACACAAACAAGAACTTAACCCTTGCAGTGCGGGGGTATCCCCACTGCAAGTATTCCGAAAAGCAAAAAAAAATTCCTGGGAGTATTTAAAGTTCAGAAATCCAGTGAATAGAATCCTCAAGTTACCCCATGGGCAATTGAATGCGTCTGCATCTACCCAAGGTGGATATACCAGTGGTCTTATAATAGCAGAGACAGAGGCAACAAAATGATTCTGTAATACAGCAATGCAAAGAGCTATGACATGAAGCCTTTGAACGTCACATTTAAAGAGACCCGGTCACAAAGAGGTTAAGGTAAGGATATATGCATTTGTCTTAAATTACAAAAACTGCAGGCATACCGTTACCAAACTTCTCTTTACTCCCTTAGCCTTACAAAACTTGTCAGTGCCTTAAAGTGACATTAAACCCTCAGATTTTTTTAACATAAACCAATACTGTAATGTGCGCCTTACTGTAATCCATGGTTGTTTCCCTTCTCTTTGCTGCTCTTCCTTTTAAATCCTCATGTCTTCTCATGCTGGGCAGAACTTCCCTTTGCAGCTGAGTGCCTCTTCCTGTAGTGATGGCTCGGGTTGTGAAACTGCACACAGACACCGTGTATCCATTTCAGAGACAAGGCAGTCTGCTGCCAAACAGAAGTTCTGCCCAGCATGAGAACAGATACAGATTTAAAAGGAAGAGTAGCAAAGAGAAGGGAAACAACCATGGATTACAGTGAGGTACACATTACAGTATTGGTTTATGTTAAAAAATCTGAGGGTTTAATGTCACTTTAAGCTGGCCATACACTTATTTTTTTTTTCATTCAACCTGAAGGCTGAACAAAACAAAAAAATAACAGATTGCTCCATCCACGCTAAAGAGTGTGGATGGACCAATCTCCCGCTGTGTCCTTTGTATTCCGACAGCAGCAGGTGTGCCACTGTCAGAACACACGAACAGTGATGGCAGTCAATTGGCTGCTCTCACAGTTTGCCTAAAAATGTTCCACCTGGCTCCTTTGATTTTCTGATTGAAGGTTGTCAAGGACCAGCTGAAATTTTCAGTGTGGCCAGTTTTACTCTTGAAGCCCCCCTGCCCATTGAGGTCCTACAGTTGATGTCTATCAGCTGCCTGAACGTATGTCGATGAAACACAAAGCCCCCTGTGCATTTCTGTTAGAGACACATAGTGACAGCTTGTAGCAGGGGACACAAGCATGTGACACACCTGACCAGTCAAATGCTAAAGCTTCTCGGCCACTGCAGCTCTGCAAGAAAGCAAAGATCAGAGGCACGGTTGGCGGGACAGTGAGGCCTCACTCACACAGACATGTGCAGCCATACAGAACGCATGTCCGTGCAGCAACCTGCACATGCATTTCACATAGATGCAAATTCGGGTCGGTGTGTAGCTGCACCCTGTCATTGAGTTGGACAGGCAGCTGCACACACCAGCTGTCCCTCCCTAGGGCAGGTTTCTGCACGGACACGCACACTGTACAGTTGTACACTTGTAGAGATGAGGCCTAAATATTATTAGTCATCTTTTGCAGACAGAAGATTTAACTACACAGCTTTTAGAGGCAGCAGGCGGAATTCTCGAAACTATAACCATTGTTTTTTTTTCGTAAACTGAAAATTACAGTCACATGGATAAAAACTGAATCTTCATGGCCACTAATATAAGTGTTAGGCTCACCATACAATCAACTTTAGATCTAACAAAACTATAATCATACGAGAACCTACCTAATCTATTCAATCAGGCATGTTCTTGCACTGCATAGATGTTGGTAGATCAAAGGGTCACCATACACATTACAATCTAACCGTACAATGAACTTTACATTTACCAAAACTATGTAATATTAGGGCCTAACTAATCAATCTGTATCCAGTCAGGCAGGCCCTTATACTACATAGTTGTTGGTAGATATAAAGGAGATTGTAATGTCCATGGTGATCCTATAGCTTTGCAAAATGATTCAATTTGTCATTATAAGGTCAGGCACCTTGCTGAGCAGCAAATGTTAGGTGACTTGTAACCCTCTTTAGACCGTGCGAGGGCTGCTGTAGTGAAAAATATTGTATTCTTTTATCTGCATTCAGTTAATACACGCATTGAAATATTCAGTACGTTAAAGTGAATTTTTAATGAGGGTACATTTTAAAGCAAAGGAATTAAAGTCACTTTTGTTTTTACATATATCCACTGCTAGCAATCAGTAGATATATGCAAACATTGTTTTTAAAAAAGCTACCAAAAACGTATTACTTACCTCTGTCTCCGCCGCTCGCTCCCATCTGAGGATTCTCGAGTGGCTGTGGAGGACGATGGGGTGGGCGCATGCGCAGTAGAGATCTTCGGAGGGGAGGGGGAGAGAAGAGACACAGTAAGTAAATGCACGTTGGACAGACACCGTGGGACCCGATGAGTCTGCGCTGGATCAGAAACCGGCACGAGCGCTGGAGGGACTCCTGAAAACAGGTGGAAGAAAGATGATCGGATCAAGAGGCATCATTTAAGATAAGTCCTTAAAGGAGCATGGAGGAAAAGATTTGTGACTTTAATGTCACTTTAAGGTCAAAACTTCTATATCCCTTTCATAGCCTTGATTCATAAAATGTATCAACATTTACATGCAGACCAAGTTGTTCTTTATTTTGTAAGAAGATTTAAGCCATGTGAGTTTAGGGGGCTAATATAAAGCACCCCTGGCAGTGAAATGGTTTGTCCCAACCTCTTTCTACACAGCTTGGTCTGCACGTAATTGCATCAAAATCAAAGGAGATAGAGAGATAGATAGACAGATAGAGAGATAGATAGAAGAAAGCGACATGCCAATTAAGATCATACTATTATCATAGGGGAGAATCCACTTTCAAAAAATAAAAAATAATTCTTTTGAAAATATTGCATACATAAAAATGCTACAGAAGCCACGTCCTTTCCATTTAAAACTGCAGCCAAAACGATCGAAAAAATGCAATGCAATATGGCAACCTGGAGGAGTTCTGTACACAGTTGGTGTACAGGCCGCCCCAGAAATGTCACTTCCTGCTTCTGTGATTGGCTGACTTATTTTCCTAGAAATTTGCACTAGATTCCAGTAACATTTTTGGCATCCCCTGCAATAGGAATTTCATTTTCAGTGGGATACTCCCTAAGGGCCTGTTCACATGATATCAGGTCCTGATCTGCAGGAGTGGGGTTGTCAGTATGTTAGCTGCAGTGCAGTGCGTTTGACGCGTTGTGTTTCCGGACCGTACAAAATGTGACATGCAGTATTTTTTCTGTCGTAACCTGAACGGACTGCGCACGTGAGAACTGTAGCTCATCACAGTGGGATACATTTTTAGTGCAGGAGCGAACGGATCAGGTCAGCACAGAAAACGGAAGTCGTGTGAACAGGCCCTAAGTGTTTATTACTAAAGGGATGCTGGCACGCCAACTTTCTTCATCAAAACACACAAAGTCCACCAGCTGATTACAATGAAGCCAGACCCTCCCATTCAGGGCTGGAACAAACTGCTATTTCTTTGGAGCAAAAATAAGTGGGAACCCACAAGAAAGTTTAGTAAAATCCTTGCAGTGTACATTGATCACCCACAGGGGATTTTTCTTTTTCCTCTAAACAAAAATGGAGTTACTCTAACTACATGCAGTTAGCAGAATACAATATACAGTATTTAGTAGTAGTGGTCCTAGACAGTTTGGATTTAGTGCGACACCATTTATTGGCCACCTGAATAGATTGTAGTTCAAGCTGGCCTCTTCTTTAGGCAATCCTGAAGAAGAGGCCAGACAATCTATGGAGTTAGCCAATAAATGGTATCACACTAAATACAATAGTAGTCCTTCAAATTTAATAGTGGGGAAATATCACTCTTCCATAGGTACACCTGCACATTTATAACTCAAGAACGAATATACACATTTCTGGATAAGCCCTTTTTTTACTCCTGTAATGGACTACAATCTCAATACAAATTAGTAAACTAAACATGAGATTGTAGTCCATCACAGGAGGGAACTTGGAGTGGTGGCTACTTTATAACACACACAGGGACCATGTGGAACAAAAGTAGTCACCCTCCAGAAGGAAGGACAGTGTCAGCACCAATTCAGAGATGATTTGAGGATCTACAGCTGAGTGATACATAAATAACATTTAGTTTAATAATTAACGTACTTGAATGCATTTCTATGATTTAAACTCCTGAGTTTAGTGTCACTTTACTGGAAAATTATTCATTCTGAAGCTCACTGACAGTCTACTACCACCCGGAAGTTTTAAAGGAAGCAGGGCACATGTGCGCACCTAAAAGAAAAAATGCCAACAGCTTTTTTTTTTATAGTTCTATAGTATACCTGTCTTCTGAAATGTGCCCAGATTTATTTTATGAGCTGCAGACATTGCAAAGAAAATCTATGTCCCACAAAAATTCTATTTAAAAAGGCAATGCTCCCAGCCATCAGTCTTTTTTCCCCCACATGGTTATCTCTATACTAGACAAAAAGACTGCTAACATTTGTCTGCAATTTACCACATTTCCACTTTTAATAGGAAACTAGGCAATCTCCAGCTGCTGTAAGCTATAGCTACAAGTAGGATCTGTAAGCTATCTATATATGTAGGACAGGCTGGCATGCTGCGACTTGCGGTTCTAAAAGAGCTGAAGATCACAATATTGCTACTGTGCGCCCCATAGGAAAAAAGAGAAATGACCCTGCTAGAGGAATTAATATAGTCTGACATCACATTTCATCATACACTCAAGTCAATTCAGATGGTTAGATTGAAAAGTGTAGCAGGGACCACAGGCCAACAATTCCATGCTGGTTTGCAAATATTGGGGTGCTCGACATTTAGCAGTTCACTGCCTTTAATTAGCTCTTTAACAAATACTTTGTGGGGGGCAGTGGCGTAACAATCGCCATAGCAACCCACGCGGCCGCTATGGGGGTGCTGGCTGTCACAGACACAGCAGCGGCCACGGCGCATTTCCCCTCATAGCCGCTGAGGAGCTGTGTCAGTGACAGCAAGCCGCTGCGGCAGATGAGGGCGGTGTTCGGAATGGAGGAGGCAGGGCCCGCTTCCTCTTACATCACTGGCCAGCGACCTAAGAGCAGGTGGGGCCAGTGATGTAAGAGAAGGCGGGGCCCGGAGGCGGAACAGGAGTCGGGGCCCAGCCACCACAGAGGCGCCGACAGGTAAGAGATCTCAGACCCTGCAGAGCTCACTATAGAGAGTCTATGGTGGGCTCTGCAGGGTCACTCTCCGCTGGGGCTCTGCAAGTGGCATAACTAGCAACCACGGGGCCCCATACAAAATTTTGCTATGGGGCCCTGTGATTTCTAGTTACGCCCCTGATGGGGGGTTCTCTTTTTTTTTGTAGTGTAGGGCAAGTTTTGATCCACTCACTAGATCAATACAGCACTTCTAGACTCTGGATGAAATACTTCAAATGCGACACATCTGTCTGGCCAAGATGCAAGATTTCTATGTGACTGGTCCAAGTAAATTTAGACCATCTATAAACTCTAATGAAGAATTCACTAGAAGGCAGATTATACACAGAAATGCAGGAAATGCCTCTATTTTCATGCCCCCTGCCCTCAAGAGGCTTATCCATAAAAGTACATCGTGAACAGACATCTTAAGTGATTGCAGATCTGACACGACTGAACTAAGCGGGGGATAACCGCTCACCCAGTCAATGCTAGTGGGGGACACCATGCGAGGAGTCAAACGCTTCCCAAAAAAGTACCTTAAACCCAACGGGGAAAATAAAAATAAAATCTTAAGAATGGCCTGTTTAAAGCATGCTAATGGTGTCTGCTTGTCTGAACAAAGTTACTATTTAAGAGGGAAACTGGCAGTACAGTGTGTGCACAATTATTAGGCGAGTATTTTGAGCAAATCACAATTATTATGCATATTGTCCAACTCCAAGCTGTATAAACTTGAAGGCTTTTTGGATTTAAGCATATCAGGTGATGTGTATTTGTGTAATGAGGGAGAATGTGGCCTAAGGAGATCAACACCCAATATCAAGGTGTGCATAATAATTAGGCAGCTTCTTTTCTTCCTCCTTTGACTCTGAAAAGTCACAAATTTTAAAAAGTCTTTCAGAGGGATGCAGCACACTTGAAATTGCTAAGATATTGGGGCGTGATCACAGAACCATCAAACTTTTTGTTGCAAATAGTCAACAGGGTCGCAAGAAACGTGTTGAGAAAGAAAGACGCAAATTAACGGCCAAAGATTTGAGAAGAATCAAACGTGAAGCTACCAGGAACCCATTATCCTCCAGTGCTGTCATATTCCAGAATGGCAATGCACAGAAGTAAAAGGTGTTCAGTGCTCAGAGACATGGCCAAGATAAGGTAGGCTGAAACCCGACGACCACTGAACAAGACACATAAGTTGAAACGTCAAGACTGGGCCAAGAAATATCTGAAGGACGATTTCTCAAAGGTTATGGACTGATGAGATGAGAGTGACTCTTGATAATCCAGATGGATGGGCCCATGGCAGGATCAGTAACGGGCCTAGAGCTCTACTTCGACTCAGACGCCAGCAAGGTGGAAGTGGGCTACTGGTATGGGCTGGTATTATTAAAGATGAGCTAGTTGGACCTTTTCAGGTTGAAGATGGACTCAAAATCAACTCCCAAACCTACTGCCAGGTTTTAGAAGACACTTTCTTCAAGCAGTGGTACAGGAAAAAGTCTGCATCTTTCAAGAAGACCATGATATGTATGCAGGACAATGCTCCATCGCATGCATCCAAGTACTCCACTGCCTGGCTAGACAGTAAAGGCTGTAAAGATGAAAGAAAAATGACATGGCCCTCTTCCTCACCTGACCTAAACGCTATTGAGAACTTGTGGGCCCTTCTTAAACAGGAGATCTATGGTGAAGGAAAACAGTACACCTCTCTGAACAGTGTCTGGGAGGCTGTGGTTGCTGCTGCACAAAAAGTTGATCGGCAACAGATGAAGAAACTGACAGACTCCATGACTGTCATTGAAAAGAAGGAAGGCTATATTGGTCACTGATTGTTTTTGAAAATGTCAGAAATGTTTATTTGTAAATTTGAGTTGTTTATTATTCTCACTTTAACACATGAAAATAAAAGTGAGATGGGAACATTTTCGTTTTCCATTTAGTTGCATAATAAGTTGCACACTAAGGGCTCAGTCACACTAGATGCAGCGTGTCCCGGCCCGATTTTGCGGCCGGCTAACTTTTTAGTGGGGTTGGAGGGGGCGTGGCGTGTCATTCAAGTGAATGGCGCCATAGCCACTCCCTCCGACCGCAATGCGATCCGCCGCACGGGATCGCGAGGCACATTGTGCATGCGGTCCGGCCCTGTGCTTGTAGCATTTTGATCGCACCGCAGGCACAATGTGCCTTGCGATCCCGTGTGGCGGATCGCATTGCGGCCGGAGGGCGTGGCTACAGCGCCATTCACTTGAATGGCCCGCCACGCCCCCTCCTACCCCACTAAAAAGTGAGCCAGCCGCAATGCGATGCAGTCCGCTCCGGCCAAAATCGTGCACGAATGCACTGCATCTAGTGTAACTGAGCCCTAATAGTTGCCCAATAATTGTGCACACAGAGATATTCTCCTAAGAAAGCCAAAACCTCAATTTTACTTTCGGAAATATTCAGGTTTGAGGTTTATTAACATTTTGGATTGACCGAGAGCACTGTAGATGTTCAAGAATGAAATGAATCCTCAAAAATACAACTTGCTTACTAATTGTGCACGCAGTGTAATCCCACTGCATGCTAAGTGACCGAATCAGATCACCACTGCTAAAGTTGAAGATTGAAAAACTATTTTAGACCACAGTTCTGGGAGCGACTACTTTAGGGGGAAAAAAAAAAAAAAAAAGCCAATGGAGGCACAGCTTACATCATCTCTGAAAAATATAGAGTTTGAGCTTTAATGGCTATTAAACAAGGGGTCATATACATTAAATATATTAAATAAAATGGAGGACCATTGATAATATTACATTTCTACTGCTCAGTGATATCATGTACAGCTAAAAATGTTAAAATACATAACTAGTAGTATCATTAACAAGCCAAGAGATATAGCCGAGAATAGAAAACAAATGACACCACCACTTCATCCTCTGTGTTCTAAAAACTTGGGGGGTCTAATTGATACACTGCTGCAAACATGTAGTGATGTCACGGAGTGACAATGGCTGTTTCATGGAAACCACAAGTACTGGAAATATGGGTAATGGCTTATTTGAATGGAATGGGAAAACAAGCGGGAACGTTAACATTTGCTTAACATTCTTCTGGATACAATAGTTAAAAAGGTGTTTGCATGATAAATAAAAAGGCTTTAACAAATTTGATGATAATTTAACAAACAAAAAAA
>NW_017307168.1:318572-335754 GCF_000935625.1 Nanorana parkeri | reverse complement strand
AAAAAAAAAAAAAAAAAAAAAAAAAAAAAAAAAAAAAGACCTCAACTGCCATAAACTGCTAAATATCCACCAGCGGCACATTGGTTTTATTGTTTGTCAGCCATTTTGTCCTAGCAGTCAAAGGGTAATGTGATGATCCCCTACAAAACTATATCAAATATTAAAACCATTCCCCAAGAAAATATAATTTATCCAAAAGGGAGAATGGAGGAGAGGGAAAAAAGTCATTCCAACTACCCCAAAAACCGTATTTGTGTGCAGAAAAAAGTTTAAAACATTGATAGTATTATATATATATATTTATGAATATAAAATCTAAAAATGCCCTTCTCTGTTAAATCTATTCCGTAAAGGGAAACAAAGCTGAAGGCAGATATTAAATATAGCACAAAAAAATATTGTTCCAAATTCTATTACCCCTTATCGTGCAAAAGGGAAGGTATTGACCTTTGCCACGCACCATGCACTTGGGGAGGGAGCCAGTATCGCTTGCAGACAAGGGGAGTGTCAGAATTATGCAGCATGTAGCTCGGTCTCCAAAACATGGAGTCTCTGAACAGAGGACCCTAGAAATTCCTTCTGGTCTGTTGGCATGTCCACGACATTTCTTCACTTCCAGAACTGAAGTCAAATGTACTGTGCATTCTCTTGCAGATGTTGATCCTCCACTGCTCTGGACACACAGAAGAATCCTGTTCAGTGAGTGCTGGATCAGTTCGTAGTATTGTTTAGATGGGTTTAGCTTTCACAATAGACTAGCCAAGCTGGTAGTGGGTCCGTTCTGAGCCTGAAATTGTACAGGTGGTGACCCATCTGTCCACTGGAAAAAAATAAATAAAACAAAAATGATTAAACCCTGATTAAGATTAAGAACAATAAACCAGAACAACCAACCAATAAACCAGAACAAATAAGAGGGACAGAAGAGGGTGCCAAAAGTCTCAGACCATTAGCCAACACAGAAAGGAAGTCATTTATCATTAGGTTAACCTCCCCGGCGGTCTGATTATCTCAGTATTTTTTCTTCTATTTTTCACTTTGAATTTCACACTAGTTCCGCCCCCCTGTGACGCAGGCACTTGCAGGGAAGGAACCTGGAAGACAGATGCTGGCATCGGCGGGAGGACATAGCGGGACTCGTAGGGACAAGGTAAGTGACACTACAGGGTAATCCCGAGTGTGGCTCGGGGGTTACCGCTTTTGGTACTGAAAATTATACCCGAGCCACACTCGGGAATACCTTAGTACCACGATATAGTTTTTTTGCCTCCTAGCATCGTCTGGTTTATTGAAGGCTAGTCATGCCTACCTCCATGGAAAAATTAACCACATAACTTAAACAGCTGGGAAGCAGTTTTCTATCACATTCTAAACGTAGGTTAGTGTTTCAGTGGAAGTGATATTAGCTAAAATAAATGCTAACAGGTAGTGTTTTTATGACAGTAGAGACTCTATAGGTCTTCTGTCAAAAATGTTCCTCCCTGCCTGCCAGTGTTTGTGTGCACCAAACCAAGCACAAGCCCGACAAGGTCCTGTGCTGAAATGAACCAACTCTCATGCACATGTGCTGGAGTTACACCATCCCAGCCAAGACAATCAAGAGGGCAAAAAACACTGAATCCAGAAGATGACCAAGTGAAGGTGAAAGCAGGAGAGGAGGAGGGGATTGCCTGCATGGCAATTCAGCCCATAATGTGTTAATATTCTGTGCCTACTAGTCCATTATGGAAAGCACCACCTGAGGGCATCCTTACATTTCCCCCATAAATACAGAATTTCGTTCAGCTTTCCACTCACAGAAACCCAAACTATGAAACTCAAATGTACAAAAAAGCAGGAAACCGGGTTCCTCCAGAAAGTTTTTTTCAGGTGACACAGAAAAGGACAAAGAATGTAACACTAACCGTTGTGAGATTGTGTTCTGGAAGACTGCAAGCTTCTATATGGTCCTGGAGCAGCTGCTGGGAGAAGTTTTGGTGCATCTGTGCTGCCTCATGGGCATCAATTGTGTTTCCACATGCCTTATTCAGATCTGCAGGTCACAAAAGGAACAGAAACATTGGGAGAAAAAACCCCAAAACATCCACTTCATGGTTACATGAGCTATTGTGATTTGTTATGGGTCTACTACAGTCAATTCTGACACAGATACATTACCACAGTGGTAGACTTCTGGTGTCAGCATTTTCTTAAATGACATGAATGTGACATGTACGAGGATAATTGACATTTTAACATTAACCTGTAAACTAAAATACACTGGTTTCCGCACAGGTGGAAGTAATAGTCTGTCCATCTGTATAAAGTATCAAGATATCCTTCACCGTGTTTGCATGAGGTATAACACTGGTTAAGGAGGATACACTGCAGATCAATGTCCGATACCTAGAGATTTCCTCCCGAGAGACATAAATAGGCATTCTTGTATCCTATTGTTCTGTCAGCTCCTATTGTTCCCTCGGCCATTTTAAGTTACAATAGGCTTCCTTATGACTGTCTACAGATCCCTGAAAAGAATTACAGGACAGTAAGCTGTGTAGGTATATGTCCTACAATGTCTATTTGGTTTTAGTGCTACTGAAGAGGTCTACACACATGTAAAGTAAGTAGTCTGTGATCTAGGCAGCAAGTGTACGTACAATAAAATATCCCTCTGTGAACCATTTACAAATTGGAAGCTGTTTAAAATGTGTCCATACCTCTTAGCAGTGCTGAGGACCAGAGCTGCACAGACATATCCGGTATCTTACTGGCCAGCTGCATGGCAGGGACAACCATATTGTTGCTCTCCTAATGAAGAGAAATAAAAGACGCTGATTAAGAAATACAGTAACCAACCTCAGTATTATCTATAATCTTCACCAAGATGATTTCACAAACAATAAACAGACCTCTAGTGTATTGCAACCTAATAAAATATGATTGAAATACCATGTGGAACTTGATGGTTTACTATATAAGAACCGATTCAAATATTATATATATTTGAATGCAATCCTTTTAAAGAAGAACTGAAGTAAAAACGGATAATTGACGTTAAACTTTGTGTCATGTGGTGTATGGGGTAGCTGCTCTTTTTTATAGCTCTCTGCCCCATTAGGTAAAGTTCTTACCTTCCCTTGTCCTGCTGTCATATCAACAAGTGTATAGAGAATTATGGGGAAACAAAACAAGCTTTTTTTTTTAGTTAAGGCTAGCCATATACACTTAAGACTTATTTCTTGTTCAGAAAAAAAGTAAATGGATTCCACTATTCATGTTAAACGGGATCCGCTTCAGCTGCGGTGTCTCAGTATACTGCGAGCTGCAGCTCGCGGTATACTGAGGCGTCTCAGTATACCGCGAGTATACTGAGCTTAGGGTGACGGGAGGACGCTAGTTTGTGCCCTCCCGTTACCCTAAGGAGAACTATGGGGAAAAACCCTAACCCCATAGTTCTCCTTTAAGTAGTATCATTGTTTATGAAAGATTACGTTTATCAGGAGAAAGTACCACCCTATACGTCATGAGGTACTTCTGACACTGCCAGAGATACTCTTACGTAGAGGATATACTTGGGAAGTCTAACTGAAAGATGGGCACTTTCCTGATTGCCTTGGTGGAGAAGTTCAGAGACCCAAAGCTTATGTTGATTCTCAATGGTCTTTTAAAAAGAACTCTGGGCATAAATATTATTAATCCCTGCAGTGGAGCTACCCCCACACTGCAAGGGTTAAGAGATCCGTTTTTGTCTAGGGACGAAAATAACAAAGATCTACTTATCTGAACCACAGAGCTGGCTGGCTGTTAGACCGGTCCCCTAAGCCTCGCTCCCCCTCTGCTCTGGTGGTCTTAAGGTCAATGAGTCATTACATCCTATACAGTGTATTGGATGTGAGGACACCAAAGGACATTCCATCGCTGGAGTGGAGAAAGAGAGAAGCTAAAAAGGGACCAGTCTGGCAGCCAGTCTATTTGCAAGGATCAGGCGAGTTTAACTTTGTTATTTTCTTTCCTAGATGAAAACAAGCACTTAAAGCGGACCTTTACCCAGATCTTTAAAATAAAAAAAAAACACACACACACTTTTAGAAAAGTTTAGTAATGACAATCTACAAAGATAATTGCCGGCTTTGTATTCTTTGCATACCTGGTTTCCCTAGTCTTCTGACAGTGGCCATGCTTACTAAGATAGCTAGCTCTCCTATTACTACCTTGAACTCTGGTACATGTGACTAGGACATGTGACCATACACATCATCAGTGGAGGACAATGCCTTTCCCTGAGATCTCATGAGATTACAGATGAGATTTCCTAGCAATGCTCTGCTAATAAGTCAATCCCAGTGTGTTTTGCTTTGGCAAACTGAAGTCATTTTCAAAGCAGGAAGTGAATGCTCTGCATGTGTAATTATTTCAAAATCACAGCATTATAAACCTGACATGTCTATGTTATTATTAATCATACATAGAGGGATGCATTGGTAGAATTAGATTTTTGAGTGTAAAAGGTGCCCATACACCTTACGATTATCGGACGATTTTCATATGCGATCGACTTTTCGTCCGATAATCGTGTGTGCATTGCAGTGTCCGACCGACATTACTGTACAATCGTACGACTTTTGGACAGTCAAGCATGTTTGAAAACTTTGCTAGATCGTACGATTTTCGTAAGGTTGCTGGCGTTTCCGTCCGTCAAGTCGTACTATCTACACGAAAATACGGCAAATCAATTACCGCATTTCGTCCAGGTGCTTTTCGTTAATTACTGCTAAATTAATCGTGCGATCATCAGGGCAGGATGGGGCTGCCATACGAAAATCGTACGACTACTCGATCGGACGAAAAGTTTCGTCCGATAATTGTAAGGTGTATGGGCACCTTTAAGGTCCGCTTTAACCCTTTCGGTGTTAAAGGGTTAAAAATATTTCAGTTTAAACACTTGGCTTCCTTGCATAGAAATGTAAAAATACACAAAAGGATGGCATTATTCATTCATTGCATATTAATGCTTAGCTTTCTGTCACAGTAAAATAATCATAATTTACCCTGCTCTTAGAACAAATCTGTAAGCAGCTATGACCAATACTGATTTATTCATATTGGGTGTGCCACTGAATAATACTTCAATCTTAAAACACAGTCCAGGAAACCAACCATGCTAGGTGACGTTTCCTGACATTTACACTCAGTGGTCACTTTAATAGGGGCACTTCCTCATTAACAAACAGCGAGATAGTGAATCATGAAGCTGCAACTCAATTCATAGAGCATACTGACATTGTCAGTAGGTTTAGCTGGTGTCCATCACATGGTGTTTGCAAAGTCTTAAAAACTGACCTCATGGGATTTTTAACCCCTACAGTAAAAAAAAAAAAAAAAAAATAAAGAGAAAGCATGCAGAAAAAAAAGCTTGAATATGAATCCAGTCAGCAGTGGTTATGTGTGTGAAAGGAAAGCACCTTATTGCCAAGGTCAGAGCAGAATAGCCAGACTTGTGACTTCCAAAATTGCTCAAACGGCCATTCCCTACATGCAGGACATCACTGAAATGTACATCAATGTGGAGCATACTAATTTGTAGTACTGGAGAATTTACAGTACCTAAAGTCTGATGCATTTTATGCTTTCATATTGAAAAAAAAAACCTTTACTTTTCCCACAAACATACGAGATTAAAACTGTCAAACTGCAATAGCCATTTTTTTACGCCTGGTTTAAATCTCACTGGTTCTGAAATGGGTGGAGAGTGAACAGGCTTTTTTTCATCTTTACGTAAAAATATATCGGAGTGGCTACATGGCATTTCTCAGGATAGAATTCCTGATGGTAACAGTGGAACTTGCATGAAAGTATTGAAACGGCCACTTTTAGTTTGCATTGGAAGCCTGTTTGACAACAGACCCAACTGTACCCTAAATGGTACTAGTGACCCAGGTTCTGCTATGAGGGTGTTGCAGTAATCAGATGGATGGCGCCATCAAGTTTAACTAGATTGCATACTAACAGCACAACAAAACACTCCTTAAATCTGACATAGCAATGTCCCACATTTAGGGCCTACACAGGGTTACAGTTTGAATGACAAATGGGTGACTGGTGTCCTGGTGATAGGCAACCTAGGGACAGAACGTTGTCATTTGACATTTAAATAGCTAACAGGGTTATTCACAAAAGGGTGAATAGTTTGGAGAAGGCAGGAGAAGTGAACAATCTACGCCAAAATAGCTGATTTGGAATTCTCCAATTCAGCTCACTTTCCAGTTCAGCTATGCTGTCCTAGATTGTTCACTTCTCCTGCCTTCTCCATACTCTTCACCCTTTTGTGAATAACCCTGTATGTCTATATCAACCCAAATCACAAAAATCTCATATAAGCCTTGTCACATTAAAAGTAAGCTCACTGAAATAAATGCTAAATGCACAGACACGTATAGAACACACAGAGTATGCCTACCCTATGATTTCCCAGTACATAGAAGATGTGACCAAGGAGCACCAAAGAGCATGCAGTAAGTCGGTTGAGATCTTCAGCATTTGACATCTTTAATGTTTCACGTAAAAATCGTCTGCAAGAATGTACAAAAACAGTTACATGATACCGATTCTGATTTATTCATGCTTTTAATACACCCAGAAAAAGTAAATTTACACAGTATTTTGAAGACAAAGCATTGGTTTAAGTGTCATTTTAAAAGGAATATTTCCTTAAAGGAGAACTATGGGGTAACTGTTTTCCCCCATAGTTCTCCTCAGGGTCATGGGAGGACAAACTAATGTCTTCTCGTGACCCAAAGCTCAGTATACAGCGAGCTACAGCTGAATACTGAGACCACCACAGACTGAACGGATCCGGACATTACTGTCGAGATCATCCCAGCTGCGTCATTGACCGCTGGCTCTGCCTATCTGGAGGCAGAGCAAGCTGTTCCTGTCCCCTCCTGCCAGTCAGTGCTGGAGGATCGGAGCGGGGAGGGGGGAATCCCTGCAGGGAGCCGTGACTGACAGCCACAGCTCTCTGCAGGTAGATGATTGAGAAGTGAGCGAGCGACAGTATGTGTTCGCTCACTTCCCGATCTACTGAGCCGACGTGCGACAGTTTCATTGTCACAGTTCGGCTCGAACTATGAGGTTGAGTGAAAAGCACTCACCTCATAATTCTCCATAAAGACAAATTAGCACAACATTTGTCAGGAATGCTGTTAATTGCATCTGTGGTTCCATTATATGGATCCTCATCAGAACACAAACCAATGAAATTGAAATACAGATCATGAACAGCATTCCTGTAAGCCTTTGGCTTTATACTGATGCACTGACTCGCACTGACTCTCACCTGCGCAGTGGTGGACACTGTTTGCACAATAAATCATAACCTTTTCGCAAGTCACTTACTTTGCTTCATTGTATCTGCCTTGGAAGAACGAGAATAATCCACGGATGTAGAAGGCAGCAGCACGGAGGCAGTGGGAACTAAAGAGAACATTTGAGTTAGAAAACTTTGGTTATACAATCCAAACGGTAAAAGTAAAAACTAATGCAGAAATTAAATGCTACATTTTATTTGAGGTTAGTTGCCACAAATGTAACAGAACAAGTAATTAATATTTTCTTTAACTTCTGCCAAGGGGAACAAAAACAAATCCAGCCTGTGATGCTGTCATCACTGGTATGACATGTGCAAGGTCAGTAGTAACCATTTATACAATGTAGCCATGCAGGGTTATATCAGAGAAGCAGTTTACATGATTATACTATGTGTAACCCCACTATAACATATTGCAAAACATTGCACAGGTATATTATAAACAATGATTCACCACTTAGGACAGGGATGCTCAGCGTACAGCCTGCTGTGCTCAGGTCTCAAGCACAGTGGACTGCATGCCAGTGGCTCTTGTGGGTCCCATTAAGAGAGTCGGTGCTGGAACCACTGACTGTTAAGGTGCCCATACACCTTACGACCATCGCAAGACTTTTGTCTTGCGATGGTCGTATGCTTCTTGAAAGCCCGTACGATCTGCCCATCTTGGACGGGCAGATCGTACTTGCGATCATCGAAAGCCCCCCCCGCTGAGGGGCGGGCTTCCGATTACGGCAATGCAGAACGGGCAGTGTGCGTGTGCGCACACCGGCCCGTTCCGCAGCTATCGGACGAGCAGGCTAGAAACCCGGCGAGAATCGTACGATTCTCTGCGCGTTTTCGAACATGTTGGCTCGACAAAAGACGTGCGACCGTATAGTAGAAACGGTCGCACGTTTTAGTTCACACTGCTCGATTCTCGTACGATCGCGGGATTTCGCCCGATTCTCGTACGAGAATCGAGCAGTGTATGGGCACCTTTAGTGACAGCCGAGGTCCAGCACCAAGACTAGGAGCTGAATGCGGTAGCATTATGTTACAGAGGGACATCACAGCACTCCAGCAGTTAAGAAGCTTGGGCACAGCCTGATGAACAAGGACCCTCCATTTGATCAATGGCAAACAATGATCAGCTGTGGTGGAACTTTAATGATCGTTTTAGAACGATTTTTTAATAGATCATTTAGATCTTTGACACAGATCATGTTCCCAACCATAAATGAGAAATAGCGTGTGTTGCATTGTTAATATTTTAGTCAATGAAAAAAATTGCTTGCTGGAGATTGCTCGTACCTTGATTGATCTCAAATTGCTACATGTATGGCCACCATGAGAGAAAAACTGAAGAATACTCTTACCTTACAGGGAAATTATGGTCTGGATTTATTCTTTCCAGTAAACTATAAAGCTTCAAAAAGAGAAAAACATAATTGATGAATTACATTATGGAATAGTCTTCCCCTATACCAAGAATTCTGCAAACAGATTTACATACAACGATTACAGGTTGCATATTGAACAGCGACTAAAAGACAGCTATAATTTGACACAATTTATAAAGTGCACCTACAGTAAAGCACAACTGCCGCTGCTGACATTTATAAAAAAAATTCTAGTTGCTTGGCTATCTCTGGCTTTAATACTTTAGGTACCAGACCTACAACATAACTCCTGATCTGTAGATTTGGTATTTGAGTAAGATTTGGAAAGCAGGGAAACCATGCAACTAGCATTTTTAAAAGGAGATCAGCACTGTGTTTTGCATATTTCTTTCAGGGCAGGCTACCTTTAACACAGAACATTTGCCACTGCTACAAGTACAGTTTAATATTACTATTAATGAACCCCCTTTGTGGAGGTACTTCCTGTCTTTACTCCGATATACATACTGTATCTCCAACTCTAGGATCTCCCTGCCAAATATGTTTTTGTTGGATTTATGTCACTTCACTAAGATTTTTAATTGTTCCCGACAACCTTTGTATGTTCCAGTGCCTCCTTCAGCTAAAATACACAAAACAATCCACAGGGCCATTATAGGAAATTCTCAGATTAAAATAATGGGTAAACAGGTTTTAAAGGATTACTAAAGGCTGTGAGTTTACGGTAATACATTCTCTGTATTAAAAAGGTAAAAAACAAAAAAAAACACAGTACCTTTTTGAGTCCCTGGCTATAGCAGGCAGAGAAATGTCAGCTGAAGGCGGAAGAGATGTAATACATATCACTTCGCATTCAGAAATCAGAGGAGAGATCAGCAAGTGGAAGTGAGATCTTTCCTCTGTTCTCAATATAGGCAGCCGCTGTGCCGGTCCTGGACCCGCATGGGGGACAGTGGAGCCCGCGATAAGTGGCGGTGGAAGGGCGCACACTCTTTGGCACCATACAAGTGATCGGGCGGCTCCTGAACGCTTGAATGGAACAGCCAGTACTGTTTAAAACTTTGTGTATTCTGGTCCCCCAAAGCAAAAGACCGTCGTATATATGTACGGCAACCCGCAGATATGAGCTTACCATCCATCTATTTACAATAGGTTGGCGTCGAGTAGTAAATGGAAGTCGGCCCACCCCAATTCTCACATTCACTCTGCCACTTTGTTCATCTGTTGAAAGCCTTGGATATACCCAGCATTTCCAAGCATGTGGCCTTCTCTCCTTTTTCCCAGGGTGCGGCGCCCAGGCCTGAGAAACAAATCTCCAGGTCCGAATACGGTCAGGTAATTGAGGGAAGCAGGTCATTACCCCTGTATAGCTAAAATACTAACATGAAGCTTACAAAGGGTTTAGACCAAAAGTTCTGACAGAGAAAAGAAACCTTAGGCGAAAAGGTGACGTACCAAAAGCTACAATTAGTTTTGGGAGCACTTGGCCTTTGATGCAGACCTATATCCATGTGTCACTTACCTATCAGACAATGGAATGTGGAGGTAATTTTATATAAAAGGGAAAATGTAAAAACACACTCCCTTTAAAATATCAAGTAATAACCTTTACAAACACTACATCTCTTTAATGGAAGAAAATGGGGAGAAATGTAAGTGCACTTTCATTAATGATTTATGCACCTGAACGCATACTATAAAGCTACCCCCCAATGATCTGCACGCCACCCATTTTTCAATTTGCACAAGCTACAGTACTCTAATTTGTGGACTACTTTAATTTTCATATGACAGTGTGTGTAGACAAAATGACGTTTCTGTGACCTCCAACGACCAAAAAAAAAAAAGGGACTCCGTAGCAATGTCCTCATTTTAGGCCTTGTTCACACCAAGCGCGGAGCAGGTGCAGAGCAGTAACAGCCCGGAGCAAAACTGCGTCCAATGTATTCCAATTGTATTTTTAGCTCCAGTTCACATCGCAGCGTTCCGTTCCAGAGCAGGTAAAGAAACTGCAGCAGGCCCAATTTACCTGCTCTGGAACGCATGAAAACGCATCAAAAACGTATGGAATGCATCAAAAACGCAGCAAACCCCCTGCACTGCGTGTGCAGAAACCTGAGCGTATCTGCTCTGCATTTGGTGTGAACAAGACTAATTTTAGACTGTGCAAAATAGACGTACAGAGAGAACCGTGAGAGACCATTTCTTTATTAGTCCAATATGCCTTTGCTGACAACAAAGTAAACAATGTTCCAAAAAAAAAAAAAACTACATTCCTAGTAGTATAGGGGTTTCCCACATGCCACATAATGTGATACTTGCCATGTGTATTGCTATTCATTAATCTTGTATGTGCTCTGTAAATCATGACCTTGAGAATGGAATTGAGGAATCTAGTAATCATGTATGTATTTTATGCTTGAATCATGGTACTTTTAGGATATTTAATAAATTGATATTTATTTACAACTAGTCTGGCGCCTCGTTCAAAACCCCTATACCACTAGGACTGTAGTTTTTTTTTTTGGAACAATGTGAATTAACAGGGGTGAGGTCTCAGACCCCTTGGGTTACATGGTTCTGGGTAGTAATATTTGTTCCTAACAAAGTAAACTATGCATTTGGAGCTGCAATCATAGTTTTTAACACTACTGCATCTTCGCTCTCTTCAAATTGATAGTACAGTCAATATATTGTTCTTCACATTTTCTGAAATGGGATATTATCCAGGTATACCGACCTGAAATGAGTGCCATAAGTTGCATACGACATACTGTAAAACTTCTTCAATGCAGCTAATATTTCTGAGTTTGTGGCCGCAAAATATTCCTCATAAGTAATACGTGAACTTGGTGTAAACCTATCAACCATTTTTAAAATGTTAACATAAATCCGATCCACTGCTGGATTCACACATTTGTGTATATGCTGGATGTATTTTCCATTAAATGCATGAGAATGCATCAAAATACATGTCAATGCTTTACGGCATGTTCATGTGCTTTATCATGTGCGTTGACATTTAATACAAAGTGCACTGCAACAGAAGTTAAAATTCACCACAATGCATGTTTACACATTATGGTTTTCTAAGGACTTTAATGAAAAAAAAAATTGGGGAAAAAAAAAAAAAAAGGCATGAATAGGCCCTTAGAGCAGACACCACAAGGTGCTATCTATTATCTTTATTAGTTGAAAATTCTTCTTGATGAGATTCTCGGATTTAATTTAAATGTATTACTAGGAATCTGGCTGCTCTGAAGTCTGGGCTAACCCCAAATCCATTGGCAGAACCCTGTGCAATAGAAGCAGTCTTAATAGCCTCTGAGGTGTTTGTTATAAAGATGAATGGCAAGTCGGTAGAGCTACAGAAAACACAGGCGCCTTCTCAATTTAAATACCTAACCTAAATCAAAGAAGCACACAAATGGGGCAAATTAATCAAAACTGGAGCAGACAGAAACTGGAGCAGTTGCCCATGGCAACCAATTCGCTTCTATTCTCAGCTTGTTCAGTTTAGATTTGCAAATGAGAGGAGCTGATTGGTTGCCATACACAGCTGCTCTGGATTTTGTCTGCTCTAGTTTTGAAAAATTCCCTTCAATGTTTCCTGGCTAAAAGGCAACACTGATACACCTGCACTTAGACAACATATTTGGGGGATAAAAAATGTTTTCCAGCTTGGTACTAGGAATTCCTTTTTATTAAATCCTGTTAATACCCTGATAGTTTTGGTAGATTCACAAGGATTACAGATGGTCAATTTTTTGTTTTTTTTAAATTATGGTCTCTTCCCATGCCTGAGACTGATTTCATTTTGCTTACTTTTTTGATTAAGCCTCTTAAAAGGCCTTAGCTGTATTGCAGATAATTAGCAGGCATGCAGATCCATAATGAATATAAAAAGCCTCTTTCAGTACTCGAATAATTGGAGCATGGGGAGAGATTAGCCCTAACCGACAAGGGTTAAGTTTCCAAGGAGATTTTGATCCAGAACATTCAGCTGACCTCTTCACTGTAGAGAAAAATGTATGCGATTCCCCTAGTCATTAATTCAACTCTGTAAAAACCAGTGCAAAACCATTACATGTCACATACATGTCTGCACGGAAAGAACAATGTTTAATATCCAGACGGCTCATCCTCCAAGTTTCTATTAGGAATATTTCTGGTTGCACATACCGTACAATAAGGCAGGGGATGAGAAGGCTGAAAAGGAATAGCTACTAATAAACCAACCACCAGCAGTTTGGATACTACAGAAAACAAATCTCTTTACAAACAAAGAAAATCTATTTTCTAACAATAATTTCACTGCTCTAAGTTGCCCACTCCTCAATGATACAAAGCCGGAGTAGATTAAATGTGTTACCTCAAACATTCAGATTCCTTGTATGTGTTGGGTTTTTCATACAGGTCCTAATATACAGTTTATTAAGCTAAAAACAAAAACAGAGCGCCTCCATAGTGTAAATTCTAAAATATTTATTATTACCCAATTTTTTGGTAAAATATAAGAGACGGGGTCACGTCGGGTAAAAAGACATCAAACATGTCAAGCCTTAAAATTGTGCACGCGCCCCGAAACCTCAAAAAACTACATTACCCAAATTTTACACTTGTTATTGCTATTACATAGGTACACTGACAGGTCCTCTTTATGGAGACATTAGGGGTCTCTAGGACCCCTGTCACCTGGGGACCCCAAAAGAAGCTGACGAAGAGATCTGCTTCATCAGCTTCTTCTCTCTGGCTATAGCAGCCAGATGTAATACACATCACTTCTGCATTAACAGCAAGGAGCTGATCTCCCTCCCTCTTCCTCCTGGCGACCTCCCGACCCCGGGGCCGCAGATGGGGTAGTGGATCCCGGGATTGAAGGTGTGGGGTCGGGAGACAAAATTGCGCCATACAACCGATCGGCGGCTATAGAGCCGCTGATCGGTTGTATGTGAAACAGCCGTCAACGGCTGTAAAAACGAGCGGGTCGTTCCTGCCCGTGCGAGCAGGAAAAAAATGCCATCTGGAGACGGCAACCCGCGGATGGCAAGAGGTTAAAACATAAATTTAAATTAAAACATTTGACAGGCTCGCTAAATAAAAAAAACATCCAGAATCTTTTAAGCAACAACCCTGTTATCAAAAGGATAAGCCATCATGTTTTACACAACAGTCAGTGCAATTTATAAACTGAAACCGCAATATGGACAGTATGTACCAATCACAACCCACCTGAACCTGTGAGGACATAAGAAACATGAGAGCTGCCATTGCTGCAGGCTCTTTTTAGGGTTCACATTCGTGTTCTGCTAAAGTGGGTCCTGCCGTACCAGGGTGTAAAGGAACAATAACCAACTGCTTCTTAAGGAATATATGAACATGGTCAGGTGGTACCTGACCACAGGAACATGTACATCTGCTTGGGGGGACGGGGGCAACAAGGTGAGAGGTCTTAATGATAAGAGGTGATGATCGACATCATTCTGCCCAGAAGACTGGCAGCCTCCTGTGACAGAGGAGGTACTACTGCATCTCTGAATTTAAGGAATTGATGCAACCAGAGCTCTATTTTTTTCCCCTCTTTACTTGAATATTTCACTTTTTAAAAAATTATTACAACTGTGGCGTTGGCCTTTAAATATCACCCTGGGGAAAAAGCCCTGGGTCATGAGAGAATTAAAAAGCTGCTCGTCCACTTCAAAGATTTATTTATTTTTTTAACATGTATCCATCTCAATGCTTAATCTATTAAGTTCAATGAATGAAACTGCTTGTGGCCTTGTGCATGCAATACAGTAAGGCCTGGTTCACACTGAGCATTTTGTAACGATTTTTCCGCTCTAAAAAAAATGCTCAAAAAACATCACTCATTTCTATGGCCCTTTTCACATCTGAGCGTTTTGTCGCAGTAAGCAAAATGCCTGTCCCTAGAAAAAGTACAGCAGCTTTTTTTTATTTTTGGCATATTACAGCTCCATTTTGGCCCCATAGACTCAATAGGAAACGCGTGTTTAACGCATGTCTGCCTATTAACATCAAGGAGCTAGAATCTGCTCACAAAAATGTGCGACTTGATTTATGCGCATAAACCGCACATAAAAACGTGCATCAAAAACGAGCAAAACGCTGTGGCCAAGGTGTGAACCCAGCCTAATTGAACCCTTTCCATCTGCTTTAAATAGCAATCTGCAACCCACCGTTTCAATGTATTTCAAGTGACCATATAATCAAAATTTTTGAGGAAATGAATCCAAAATGCATTTCTATCGGAACTAGACATTTAGTGATCTCTCGTTGAATTTCAACCTTCTGGAAGCTTGGAACTGAGAAACAAACAAAAGCATGCATGGAAGACAGCCACAATTAAAGCCAATGGAACGCTTCAATACTTGGGGGTTGGGCAAGCATTTCCAGTAAGATTATATCAGACTATTGGCTGCTCATAGTTATGGATTTTCAAGCTGCTGTTCGAGATTTCTAAATCCCTTGATTAGTTCCCTCAATAGAGGGAACTTATCAAAACTGGAGAAGTTGCCTATAGTAACCAATCAGCTTCTCTCCTCAGTTTGTTCAGTTAAGCTTTGAAAAAAATAGACGCTCACAGGATGTCATGCACAGCTGCTCTGGATTCTGTCTGCTCCAGGTTTAATAAATTGAATGAACTCAATGAACCTAACATTTATTTTTTTTACTAAAAACAGAGCACATTGCACCAGTTGGCAATTGCCAACATTTGGCAATACGTCTTGCCATTATCTAGCTAGTACTGGCAAAACAAAAACTGTTCTGTGGTAGGTTATGAGCTACCCCATCCCGCACGGTTAACAGAAATATGTTATATTGTGAGAGAACGTGTGTATATGGGAATCAGAATCAGTCCAGTGTCCCTCTGCCTTTTATTCTGGGTTTACATTTTCTTTGTTGCATTTAGGAAAGCAGAGTTTCAGTAGGACACGCTGGATTTCTTCAAAAGATATCCACAAATCAGTATAAATTTGTTTTTTTCCACATTCATACTTAAAAGCGCACAGAAATTACGACTGCAACGTGCTATACACATCAAAATACTAAATATATTCGCTTCCACGAGGGACGGTTTCTGCTTACCTCTTGGTGTCGGTTTCCCTCTCGAATGTAAACACTTGCCAGATTTGTTACTATAAAAGTCCATAACTCCTGGTGTGTGGTGAGCTGTAAATACAAAATGGTGCCATAAGAGGACAAATCTTAAAACTCAATTACTGTACTAGAAACAAAGAAAATGTGTTTAACAAGTGTACATAAGAATACAAGCAAGGGCACTGATGCAAGGTATCCAAGGACATACCTTTTTTGCATTTAAACTCACCCTCAAAGCTGTTGTGAACTGTGCCTCCGCGTTATCCATACAGTTAACTGAAATGCAGTACAGACCCTTGAAGAAAAAAAAATAATACAAATAATGGGATATGGTTTTTCAGAACACCCATAAAAGACATACAGGCCTCGTTTATACTTTTTTTCTGGGAGAAACATGCACCTAGTCAACCCATGAGTACATTTCCATAATCCATGCAAGCAGTTTATTCCTGTAATGCGTCCAAGCGAAAAGATGTTTAGAGGTTTAATTTTAGTCAAGATGAAGAAATGGTGAAGTACATACAGCTTACCTACTAAAGTATTTTGTTCTTTCATGCAATATTAGTGATAGCACTGAAGACCATCACACAAACGTGTTCCCTGTTTGAGTGGGATTGGAAATTCCCACCTCACATTTACACCACAGTAGGTCTTTCCTAAGGTTCAGGAGGCAAAATCATGCAGCAGATGCAGTTACTGTCAAATAATTCTTTCCACTCCTACATATAGACGGCGACTGGCAGTGAATGCAGTCTGCCCGCTTAAAGTGGACCTTTACCCTCGTTCACTAAAAATCACATCAGCATACAGCTTTGCATGGTGATATGAAATCATCTCACATTCATTAGCGAAACAAACTTGTTTTTCAGTCACTTACAAATAGAGTTCATCCACTTCGGCACAAATTATGTAACCTGTGCCCAAGTATTGCATCCTGGGAAGATTACATCAGCAGAGCATTGCTGGGAAATCTCATCTGTAATCTCATGAGATCTCAGGGAAAGGCATTTCCCTCTTCTAAGATGTTGTACATGGTCACATGTCCCTGCCTCATGTGCCAGATTCCCAGGAAGTAAAGGGAGATCTATTAAACTGCCCTTAGTTAACATGGCCACTGTCAGAAGACTGGGGAAGAAAAGAGAAATGAGGAATGCAAAGAATACAAAGCCGGCAATTAGCTAGAAGTATGTGTTTGTAGATTGTCATTACTAAACATTTCTAAAGGTGCCTTTGTTGTTATTTTAAATATTGCATGTTTGTGTCGCTTTCTTTTCCAGTAGCCCTAGAAAAGAAAGCGACACAAACATGCAATTCTGAACAGGGTGAACCCAGCATG
>NW_017307168.1:318071-318555 GCF_000935625.1 Nanorana parkeri | reverse complement strand
GCATTAAGGAAAACATACAGCCATACAAATTCTCCCTGATCCGATGAACTCTACCTCTTGTCAGTAGACATCTTATCTATATAATCCCTGTACAAATTAACTCCCACACCATCGTTGTGATAATCTCCCTTCTATTATACATCTATTTCTCCCAAAGTGCCCCCTCCAGCGATTCTTGTCCATGTGGTCATCTTTTTCTAGTTCTGAAGTCTTCAGTCAGTCTTCTCCAATTACACATTACAAAGTCTCTTAAGCCATAAAAAAAAAAGCTACCTCACAGCAATTTTTTTTGTTCTTCTTTAAAGAACAGACTTCTTAAAATGATTAATTGAACTCAAAAGTCATTAGGCAGGGAATACATGTTCTTGCTTTAAAGAATATCTGTACTATTCTCATTTCAAAGTTACAGGTTCACTGTCCCTTGCTTATATCTTTCTCCAGATGATTCCCCACCATTTCATTAATCTGCTATGGCAGTCAGCAC
>NW_017307168.1:260395-317979 GCF_000935625.1 Nanorana parkeri | reverse complement strand
CACCTGAGGTGGTCAAAGACAGGACACAAAAGGCATTGAGAGCTGCATTGTAGGGGGCAAAGCAGAGAGTCACATGTTCTCCCAAAAATATTTTTTTAAACCTTGCTTTAATCTGGGCTCCAGTGGGTGAAAAGTGGAGCAAGTAGTAAGGCCTGGTTCACACCTTGGCGTTTTACAGAGCTGATCGACGCACTGTAAAACGCGCCGCAAGTGAAATCACATTATTTCCTATGGGCATGGTTCCCACCTGGGTGTATTTCAGCGCGTAGGAACACGCTGAAAAACGCCCTACGCCCAAAGAAGTACAGGAGCTTCTTTGGGGCGTATTTTTTTCCGCACGTATCCATTAGGATACAGCTGGATAGCCCTCGTAAACGTGCGTTTGTCGCGCGTTTCGTTGACCACAAATCACAGTAGAAACGCGCATATTACGAACGCCCAAGTGTGAACCCAGCCTAAGGGGTACAAACATCAAAGGGTGCACTTTTTTTTTTAATCCTCTTAAAGAAATATTTTTACAATTTATAATATACAACAACAAAACACTTCTTGACATTTAGAAACATTACTATACAACATCCATGATATTGCGGTGCCTCGAATACTTTAACCCCATCATTCCACCCATTCCCAGCTCTGCCCGTTTCAATCCCTAAGTATGCCTCCCACATCTCTATTTTAGCTTTCATCATGGCTTCCCTTTCATCCCCCACCAATTAAATATGCGATACATCTACCTCAAGAAACATTCAAAATACTATTTATTTTGTGCAATTTTTACTTGTTTACCCTTTAAATGTACAACAGACCCATCCCTTTATATATACTATAATTTATTTGTGTTCCTCAAACCCTCTTCCCTTTCTCTTTGTGTATTTTTCTATTTAACCTTACATGTCCATTTAGATAACCTATTCCCTATGCTATAAATTATTTAATAACCTTGATGGGGCTAGGCCAGGTATAGACAACCATGGAGACCATATCCTCCAGAATTTCTGTAGGCAACCTCTATGAAGGAAAATCAATCTTTCTTTCAATAATACTTGATTAACCTACGTACAACAATCCTCCAATGTGGGTGGTCTGGGAGACAACCATCTTAAAACAATTTTCCTTGCTATACCCAGAAGTCGTATAATGGGGTCAACTACCCCCAGATCATACCCCTCCTCCTCCTCCTCGTAATTCAAAAGACAGTTTGAGGTCCAACACCAAAGAGGTACCAAATACGTGGTTAACAAAGAGGGCTATAACTTCCCAGTACTCATGTAGTTTGGGACATCTCCATAGCATGTGTATCAATGTTGCATTGGTTCCCTTACATCTAGGGCATTTCCCCATATCATGTCTACCCCACTCAGAGTTTTTGAGTGGTATATACTCTATGGACAATAAATAACTGAGCAAGACGTTGGATTGGCGAGAGAGGATCTAGGGATATTAGCCAGACAACTGACCAAATCATCGTCTGATTGGCCCCAGATCCTCCGCCTATCCTCACCTACACAACAACGTCCTATCCTTTGACAAAGACCATATTAGAACAACATAAACTTTAGAGATAAGCCTTCTCTTGGACTTTGATATCTATAGTAGCAAAATCTATCACGTGTTCAAAGAGATGTATTCGCCACTGGGCCTGGAACGTATGCCGCAGTTGTAAGTATTCGAGAAAACCCAAATTGGGCAAGGAGCACTCTTCCTTCTAAGTCTGGAAAAAAAATTCAACTCATCACCCTTCAGGAATTAAGGGATATATTGTATACATTTACCAATCCAGCATCCAAAGTCTGCCAAGGTTTGACAAATCTACAAATACTGGATTATACCAGTATTCAAATTTGATAGCTTTCGCCATCAAAGATCATGTAGGATGAACTGAACGTGTAGAGACAATCCCTGCCTCTACCTGGGATATAAGAGGATATCTAGAAAATAAAGAAAGTAAAATTGCCTGGACAGGATCTTTCCATGTTATGTACTCCCCATCCCTTGCGGTGTTGTAGCTGAGATGCTATTTTGGAGTGGGTTTTTTTTCCATATTAAGTTCCTAAAGATGGTATCAATTTTAACAAACTATTGTAGTGTAATCCATATGGGAGAGTTATGTAATAGATATAATAATTGTGGGGTCCATATCATTTTAATCAAATTGGCTCTTCCAATCACAGTGAGCGGAAGTTTACACCAACTAGTGCATTTTTGTTTAAATCTAAGCAAGAACTGTATAATATTAAGATACTCTGAAATCTGAGCCGATATCACCCACCCCTAGATATTTAAATGTATCTACAATCTGAATTTGGGCCGCACCTACTGGAACATTAAAGACTTATCCCTGTTTATTTTAAGCCCTGCAAATGCTCCAAAGTGAGAGATTAAAGACATCAAGGCCAGTAGGGACGTATCAGCTTCGCCCAGGAATAAAAGTGCATCTTCCCCTTCGAAAGCCTACTTTGTTGCTTGTCTTAATGCTATTGCCAATGGCTCCATTGCTAGGGCAAAGAGTAACGATGACAAGGAGCACCCCTGTTGCATTACCCTATGCAAAGCAGAAGATTTTGAAAAACAATTAAGAATATATGCAGGGTGCCCTCTACTTAATGAGCCTGTTACCTTACCCAGAATGTGTAAAGCATGGGTGCGCTTTAAGTGCTTAAACTGCTTTTTGATAGGGCAGCATGCATAACCATAGTCAAATGGCTGAATACCACCTTTGTTCAGCTGTATACCACCATGACAATCTTTGCAGTGAGTGCCACCTATACAATAACAGATTACCCATGTGTTTCTTGTGCCCACACTGCAAGTATAAAAATGGGGCTCCGTGTTTTCCAAAATGACTACATACAAACTGTTTAACCATGCTCCATGTGGTATTTGCCACTTGGTAAGTACATTCTTCCACAAAGTATTTAGCCACCTACAGTCTGGTTATATACCAGTACAGGCACACAACTGCCACATTGACAAACACTTACCTTAAGCCAACATTTTACATATATCTAAAAGATGGCTTAGATGGAAGAAACACTGTAGGGGAACTAAGTGAATATAACCCTAGATCGGCTCCTCTTCTGTTAATGTTTCTATACATTAGTCTTTAAATTTGAATAAAACAGATTTGCTTAACGACTGAAAACTCCGAATTTCAACCCCCCATAATGGTTTCCACTAAAAAAGTATAAACTCTAAAAGCTCTTAGTACCTACCAGCAACGTGTGGAGTTGGGCTGCATGATTAGAAAACAGACGGGGTGACTGTTGACACAGCTGACAGACTTGGGATATCTAAGTAAAAGCAAAAACAGTCACAGAAACGGCCAATACCTAAAAAATGCTGCTAAGCAACTTCTTTCTATTGCTTACCTCTTGTAAAGCTGTAGCTTTGTGGCCTGTGACAAGACGACACATGATTATGTGTTCCAACAGGATGACTTGGAATGAGGACAAGATTGGGCTACTGTCAAGCACTGCAAATAAAATGGCAGAATTTCCAGTGAACTAAAGTGGTCATTGCATAGTGGATAAAAAGACAGAAGAAAACACTTCACTGATATTTGTACAAAAAACAGTGGTTATTCTAGAAATAGGTTTACTTTTTAGATCCTAAGGTCAACAGTTGATGTTGAGAATGACAAACTGTTAATGACTTGGCCTCCAAGTAGGAAGTCAGCTGAGTTAGTAAAATCGTTCCAAACTATATCACTTACTTATTCAAAATACCTTGTCTGAAGACTTTGTGCAGCGTATATATTTTACCTAGCAACAAATTATGTTGAAAATCCCTGAAATGTTTGTGAAATTCAAGTAATCCATATTAAGTGGGAATAAAAATGTTCACATGTCCCCATGCTGTTAACAGAGATTTCCTCCAAACCCCAATAGCCCTGCCAATAAGCTAATAAAAGCCCTAACAGGATTTCTTTTGCACAACAGTGCCTGCCATTACATAACACCTAAGTTATGCCCCTGTAGCTCGAACTCCGAAGCGCGCTAAAAAACAATGTAGCTGGCCAGCTGCTTATCAATAGGTTTATGAGGCTGGCTTCTACCTTTGTGGCACAGACTTCACCGAAAAACAGGTTAGAAGAAAAAAAAAAGTTATGAACCAAGCCATGGTGGCCTTGAAAATGCTTGGGAGCATGTGTATTCTGCCTCCACTTACTATGGCTACCGATCTAAAAGAACAAAGGATAAACTGTTCCAAAGCAGGTTTAGCTGTACAGTATACCAGGTTTATCTGCCATTTTTAACACTGGTCCACCATTCAAACTGACATATGATTGCATGATTTATAAATGCAGACATCATAGACAATCAATACACTATACTTACTCTTTAGCTTTTCTAACTGCATAAGAGCTTTATCTGTGTATTTCTGAGCCTTCTCAAGGTAACCTGCCTGCATAGAGTGCATAACTGTTACCTGCAAGGTAAAACAGAACAGAGGCATGTACAATATTTAATAAATGGTTAACAGCGTAAACGTAAAAGACGATAAAAAAGTCTTAACATTTTTTTTACTTGTTATTCAGCTAGGCTGCTACATTTAACTGAATGGTCCACTTTAAGTTCCAGAGTCATTTTGTGCATTTCAGCTAAGGGCCCATAATACAAAAAGTGTCTCCTTCAGTTCGTGTAAAAAAATAAATACATGTAGTTTGAGGTTCAGACCCTTATCTAATATGAGGAGCATCAGACAGCATCTAAATACTCCAATCCAAAATAATTTGAGTTACACTTTATTATATTCCTCATTCATACTAGTGAGAAGAGCAGTAATACATGTCCTTCTACGGCTTGTAAGCAGCTTCCACCTGAAATTCTATTTTATTATGCACTGAAAAAGTGGCATTGTAAGACTTACCAAATAAACCAAAACACACATATGCTCTTTGGGCAGCCAATGGAACAAGTCAGCTGGATTACTAGGTAAAATCTCATCATCATGGAGAGTTGAAATAGTCTGGATGCACTGTTGGAGCTGTTTAAGACACGGTTTCACACTTTTTACCTGTAACAAAACCCATATATATCATTTGTATGCTTAGACAAAGAGGTGTGCCAGACATTATGGATTGTATTACAAAACGGGTAATGAATGCATATGCAATTAATGGTAAAATAAATTGTGGCGTTCAACAATTACAACTAATACCACCCTATAAATGCTAGTTTGTAGAGGTAAATCCTGAAACTGATGGTAGACCGAAATACTTTTAGACTGTGTGCGGCCTATAAAAAAGAGATTAGCACTTCTTAACCACATTTTTAAAACACTGAATTGTTGGGAGACAAAAAAACATGTGGCTGCTACTTTCACTTCGAGCTATATACTGTGATAAATAGAATTGTCCTACTTCACCTGTCATTTAGCATGAATGGTAACCAGCACTTACAAACAAGCTACTATGTAAAGACACTGTGCATTTGCTCTTACATATAGTGCAGCAGAGAAAAACTATTTTCCTTTCAGCTAGTCATACCTGTCCTGCATCCAAATAATGTGTCACTTGAAGAACCAAGAAAAAAACTCGTAGGGATTCCTTCTGGATTGGGTTGCCCTGCCAATTCTCAACAATTTGCCCACACAAAGTCAGAAGTGGATGTACTTCCTGCAGCTTTCGTTCCATCAGCAAAAGCTAAATAAAAAAAAATAAAAAAGAGAAAAATGGTTACTTCAATTTTTTTTATTAGGTTGGAAAACATACAGTACTCACGTGCATTAGAAAGCCCACTAAACACAAATATACAAAAACCTCAAGTGAAAACCTTCACAAGTATGTGCCTGTTCAATCCCCACCCCAAATGGGAGCAAGACAATGCTCTATATAAAAACATACCATTATACGTCTTTAGACTATTGTGAAGGTGTGTAAAGCAGATTTTTGTTATCCCAATAAGACCATACTGAATGTATTCTTTTATAATTGAATAGCAGCAGCTAAAGAAGACAACGATCGCCATTACAATTTCCTATCCTGGTTGAGCTGACGACAGTATAAAAACACAGAGTCAAGACCTCTCTACCAAACCTTCAAACTTACTTAGGCCTAGTTCACACGGGCTCCAGCTTGCATAAGAGCAGTGAGAATCTTTACAGTGAAAGTAAGCACTCCCATTAAGACCTGGTTAACATTCCCAAATTGGAGCTGAAGGGTACTTTAAAGGATTCAACAAAGCTTGCTGAAAGCTCTGCGAACACTTTGTAAAAAAGCTCACTGTTCCCTCTGCCCCTTTACATGCTGAAGCCTAGAACTAGGCCTAAGTTACTTTTAGAGGAGAAAACATATCAATGGAAGGAAATCCTTAGGCGGCTAAGAGATGAGTTATAGAGCAATCAGCTATTTAGAACCTCAACATACAGGTAACCATGTAACTTACAGTCATGGCCCAGAATATTGGCACCCCTGCATTTGTCAGACAATGCACCACTTTGCGCAGAAAATAGATGGAATTACAAATGTTGAGGCATTCTCGTGTTTATTTCTTTTGTCTGTATTGGTATGACACAAAAAAAGTGGAGGAGAAAAAAAAATAAATCCAAATCCCGCACATTCCACACAAAACTCCAAAAATGGACTGGAAAAAATTATTGGCACCTTCCACAAATTGCATTAAATAATTGTATTCCAAGTTTGTGATGCTCCTGTAATTTGTAATTACACTCACCGGTATCAATTACCAGGTGCTGACTATATAGAACTCACACCGGCAACCAGTTAAAATGGTGGAAAATTGACTCAACCTTTCTGTTGTGTGTCTCTGTGTGCCACATGGAGTATGGAGAAGAGAGAGAGCAGCAAAGAAATGTCTGAGGATTTGAGAACAAAAATTGTGGAAAAGCATGGACAATGTCAAGGTCAATGTCAAGTCCATCTCCAGAGATCTTAATGATCCTGTGTCCACTGTGCAACATTGTCAAGAAGTTTACAGCCCATGGCGCTGTAGCTAATCTCCCTGGACAAAAGAGAACAATTGATCAAAGATTGCAACGAAGGATGGTTAGATTGGTGGATAAAGACCCTCCATCAACTTCCAGACAAATTCAAGCTGACCTTCAGGCACATGTACAACTGTGTCAGCTCGCACTATACGTCGCCATCTGAAAAGGGATGCTATGGAATTAGACCCAAGAGGACCCCACTGCTGACACAAAAACATAAAAAAAGCCAGATTGGAGTTTGCCAAAACTTACCTGAGGAAGCCCAATTCCTTTTGGGAGAATGTGCTGTGGACAGACGAAACAAAATTACAGCTTTTTGGTAAAGCCCATTATTCTACTGTTTTCAGAAAAAGAAATGTCCCTACAGTCAAACATGGTGGAGGTTCACTAATGTTTAATTCTAGGGTGCAATGTAGGGCCCATTGTCAGAAAGTTGGGTCTATGTCAGAGGTCATGGGTCTTACAGCAGGACAATGACCCAAAGCACACGTCAAAAAGCACCCAGAAATGGTTTCAGACAAAGTGCTGGAGAGTACTGGACTGGCCAGCAATGAGTCCAGATCTGAATGCCATAGAGCACCTGTGGAGGGATCTCAAAACAGCAGTTGGGAAAAGGAACCCTTCCAATCTGAGAGACCTGGAGCAGTTGGTGAAAGAAGAGTGGTCCAAACTTCCTGTAGAGAGGTGCAAGAAACTCATTGATGGTTACAGGAAGCGATTGATTTCAGTTATTTTTTCCAAGGGCTGTTCTACCAAATATTAATTGAGGGTGCCAATCATTTTGTCCAGTCCATTTTTGGAGTTTTGCATGGAATGCGTCAGTTTGGCATTTTTTTCTCCACTTTTTTCTGTCATACCAATACAAACAAAATAAACATGAGAATGCCTAAACATTTGTCATTGCAACAATTTTCTGCGTGACGTGGTGCATTATCTGACAGAAATGCAGGGGTGCCAAAATTCTGGGCCATGACTGTGCGTTGCGAAGAGAAAAGTATAACTGGCATAGACTCTAATCTTGTAATGACCAAGGCCTGATTCACACCTAAGCAACAGCATTTGAGGGTAGAACAGCGCAATTTTTCGATGCTTGTTTTTGCAGGTGCATTAAGTTGCGCATTTTTATGAGCAGATTTTGACACATTAAAAACAATGTGTCCATGTGCAAAAACAATTGCAACACGCGTTTACAAACATTTCTTATTGACTATGGCACATGTGTCAAACTCAAGGCCCAGGGGCCGAATCCGGCCCACCAGGCCATTTCCTAGACTTCTACTTTCAGATCTAGGTATTTAGTTATTACTAAAATCCGTGATAATCGAATGCAGAGGCAATTATGATAAAGATTAGATACAGTTATATAGTCTTAGATAACTCTGAGGGCAACCATAATGTTGGTGTGGCCCACGATTAAATTGAGTTTGACACCCCTGGACTATGGGGACAAAATGAGCTGTAATCGGCCAAAAAGAAGCTCATGTACTTTTTCCAGTGACAGACATTTTTGTTTATTGCGACAAAACGCTCAGGTGTGAAAAGGGACCATCAAAATGAAAGGGATTGTTTGGTGAAGCATTTTGTTGCGCTTATTCAGCTGCAACCATACGCTTAGTGTGAACCAGGCCTAGCAGACATGTGGACTAGTCCAACGAAAGACAGATAAAATCCATTGGGAACTTTATCCATATTTCTTGGGCTGTTGCACCATGTGGGATCTATGGCTTTATAAGCCACATTTATTTTATACATACATTGCACTTTAGGATCTAAAAAGGAGCACCAAAATAAAGCACTTACCATTCCTTTACTCAGCAAAAACAGCGCCCTGTGAAGAAAAACAAAGTATGAATAATACACTTGCAACAAATCCATAGTCATAGCTATTAATACAGAAGCAGATAATCAGGGGGGGCTTTACATTTTGAATATTACTACTTGGCTGATGACCAGTTGCTGTAGTAAGGTCAGAACTGAAAGCAAAAATAAAGTGGTGATGAATCACTTCACACCAATGTTCTTATTAACACTTTAATTGAACCTGTTTCTTTGCCATCTACAAGCAGGGTACAGGTTTCTGCTTCCCCAGCAGCACATACCAAGACCAGAATGCAGTGTGCTGTAGCAATTGGTTTTGCTGAGTTGAGGCACGTTGCATTAGGAAACGCATTCAAAATGAAGGAACAGCAATGCACCTCAAACCATAAGGAAAATAGGTCCTGCTGCATTTTTTTTTTTGCAACATCACACATCAGCAGAGTTGTGCACATTAATTGAGTTCTGGACATATATTGGGGTGCCAGTCCAAACGAAAACCGTGTCGAAATACCAAAAAACGGCTTTCCAAGTGACACAGTAATTGCATGGCATTTCTCAAGAAGTCATAAGAATTAAGCAAATACCCAGATACATTGTATATTCGTTAAATTGCTGCCAATTAAAACAGATTGAATAAGTCTGCAGACTTGAAGGAAGACACAAAGAGCACCCACAGCTTTTATAGAAGCCCAAAGCAGTACACAATGAAGAACACCGGTATGTAAAACGCATACACATAATCACTGTAAAAGGTATCTGGCTAACTTCGTTATGGGCTATATTTTTGGGTAATTCCAAAACTGTGTAGGAGTGTGATTTTGACCCACAGATAGCACTATAGCAGCAACTACTGGCATCTCCCCATCCCTTATGCACAGGATCACCACCAATTGCTCAGTTATGCAGGCTGCTGGTTTTCAAGGGTGCACTAGTCAGCGTATACCTACACATCTTAAAAGCCTGCATGTGTATAAAGCACACATTTTACCCAACACAGGCCAAACTTTTTCTTAAAGCTGAACTCCGGGATTTACAGAAAAACTGCTCATTAAGTTATTCCCTTCACTGGAAGGGTTAAATGCAGGTAGAGGGACAGGAATGAGGCGCATCTCTTACCTTGTTCCTTACTCCAGCAGGCTTCAGAACTCTCCTCTTCTCCCTAATGCTATTGGTTGTGGGGCAGTCGCTTGCTGTCCTAACGTACAATGCTATTAGCCCTGCATTTTACATGATAACTTCAGCGTCTGACCAATGGCCAGAGTGTGTTAGAGAAGAGGCTTCGGGGGACCAGTCATACAACTGAATGAAGAATGCTGAGGTAATGAATAATGCAAGATTACACCCTATTCCTCTACCCCTACACATAATGAGCATTTAAAATTGATTTGGGGCACAGCACAGGTAGTTTTTGTGTGATTGCCAAAATTTATCTTCGATATACGTTTTTATCTACGGATACATTTAGACTCGACGATTTAATGAGAACGTATGGAAAGGAAGAAAAAGAAAAAACAAACAAACAGTCTAGTATAAAACATGACCACAGAAAAGGCTGTTGAGATACACTACCTGGTATACTCAGATCCCACCACACGTGCATATTCAGCACCAACTCCTAGGAGATCACATGCCGACACCAAATCTTTCTCGAGAGTATGAAGTTGCTTGAAAATGTCAAAAAAAAAAAAAAAAGTAAATACGTTTGCTAATTCAATGCAGTAGCTATCACATTAGAATGGTACAGTTAAACAAATAATAATGTCACTTACAGCAAGCTGAAATAGAAGCCTGCAATGCCAGTAGGGTGTCTGTTGGGATATTTGAATTGCCTTACGTAGAAGAGGCTTTGCTGCATCCACAGAGTTCTGCAACAAAAAGTTTGATGTGTGCACATTCATCAGTTACTGTGACTTACAACCCATATCACAAACAAATAAATGTGTGTATACATACATACATACATACATACATACATACATACATACATACATACACACACACAGCATCATATCAAAGCCATAGATTCAGCATGACAGTCAGGCAACTAGTATTTTAAGGAGAGCAATGGCAACCTGTAGATTATCTCAGTGTAAGTTTAAAGAGAACTCCATTCTATTAACACATCAAACTCAGTTGTCTTGCCATCTGGTTCGTCTAGGTGTCTCAAATAAAACTGTATTACTCACCTGACTCCCCCTGCATCCTCTTCTCTCCTGGGCTCAGTCAGTCTACGAACCACTGATGTCAACCAATCACATATGTGGTCCATCAACCATTGATATGAGGAGGCCGAGGGACAATCCATAGCCAGATAGCCAGAGTGGATCCCCCCCCCCCTAGACAAAATGAGAACTTAAAGACTAACCCTTTTTTTGTGTCAAAATTTAAAAAAAAATATCAAAGTCAGTAGCACTGGAGACTTACCGTTATTAGTGTTAAAATTAAAACAAGAGAACCAGTACCAAAAAAAGTCTAGAATTTGCCCAGGGCCACACATTTCCAAGTACAAATGGATCAAAAGTCAAACTTTGGTTACAAGTCATCTTTCATAGACCAAGCTTCTAAAGGCTTAACTGACCACAACATTTTATCTGGTTTTGGATAGAAGGGGAAGGGTTGGAGCACCCATCAGTTTGTTATTGCAGTCTTTGCCCCTGCTGGGGAGCTTTCCTGCCAGGGCAGGAAATGTTTCAAAAACTTTTAGCTTTGACAAGAGGGTTGCCATGGCTGACCTCTTACTTGAGGCATTGAAGCCAGAGTGACTGTTATGCTGACCCCGTGGCTTCAATACCTTTGGAATAACTGAACTGGAACCAGTACACATCAGAAAAGTCACAAGTCCATAGCTGCATACTTGTTCTGTGTGAGAGGCTCAGAGTATTGAAGCAAGTAGAATCAGCATGGCAGCCATTCTCCCAAAAGATAGGTCAGTATTGGCAACTGCCACGCTTCCCTCATCAAAGGTTTCTTTTAAGTCTAACAGTCTATCCTAAAATGTCACATTTGCATTAAAAAAATAGCCATATAGCTCACTTAGCAATGGGGGCAAATAATAACACACAATAACTAATATCAAAAGTTTTCAACACTTTAGAATGGTCTTAAAACTGCAAGGCAACTAATGACGACTGAAACACCAAGCAAATCCTCACATTACTCCTCTTAAGGTCTAAACAAGAGAACAAAGTAATCCAACACTCCACAAGACTAAAATCCATCCAGGAAAACTTACCTCCTGGCAATATAATTCTGATAGAAGACTCGCTGCTTCAAACTTAACATCTTCAAATTGAGGAATCTGGTTACAATGAGTTAAGCTGGATATTTTTAAATTAGTTCTTATACAATACAATCATTCACTATGACCATTAAAAATGTATGGATTGAAGCTAAGGGGACAATGTTATGAAGAAAAACAAAAACACAGTAACATGAAAACATGAATATGCTGTAGAGACAAACTTATACAAGATGTCCCTTACAAACACAAGTTGTATCGTTAGGTAATAAAGCATTCATATGGTACTGAAAGAATGCCATGTCAGAATATCACAGACTTTCCTAATATGCTGATTCAATAGCTACAATCCCTTGAGGCACAAAACCATAACAAACATGCAGATTAGGGTACATCTGCATACTTACTCCAGGTTCGTGATTTAAAGTACTGAACCCACCGATTCATTGTGACAAAAACACAACAAGAAATGTTAGGAGAGGTCAGCAATGGAAGTCTCCATAAAGGTTTCCTTTAACCCCTTTGTGAAGGGAGACGTACACTGTACATCCAATCACAAAGTGCCTATATGACTGACTACATACACTGTACGTGACGAGTTATTTAAGGCTCTGCAATGCCGGTAACTGCTGATTCTCAGCGGTTACCAGTCATTAATGAATGCCTCAGTGTTGAGGCATTCATTAATGAAATAGTTAAGCTTTTGTAAAAGCTTCTTTCTTACATTAATGAAAGAATGAAGCTGTTACATACAAATACGGGAGCGCTAAATAGTAATCCGTATTTGACAGCTGAAAATAGCAGAGAGGTAGCAGAGTGACTCACCTCTCTTCTTTTCGTTTTGACAGCTATCTAGCCCATCTTTAGGATACATTTCAAGCACAGAGATACAAATGTATCTCTGAGCCTGAAATGTATCACCTCTGATCGTCTGAGCAAGACCAAAGACCTTTAGTGAGATCTGAATCTGACATGCTGTCAGGATCAGTCTCTAAGGTTATTATTAGCTGTTCCTAAATTTGGAGCAGCCCAATAGCCAAAAATTAAAAAAGTTAACTTAGCAAGCAGTCATAGTGACTGCTTGATATAAACTGACAAAAAAAGTGTTTTTTTAAACAAAGTGTAAAAAAAATTAGGAAAATAGAAATTATAAATATTTTTTTATACTATAATTATTATAAAATAATTCTAAAAAAAATAATCAAAACTTGTGAAAAAGTGTTTTCTTCTAGTTTTTTTAATATTTGATTCAAACTAAGTGAGGCGTTGGGTACACGTTTGATATAATTATATAGCCCTATCTGTCCTCTAAAAAACAATACATAATATGTGTGGGTACATTTAGTAAGAAAGTATATTACTGCTGTAAAAGAATCACACAGCAAAAATCTAAAAAGTGTGTCAGTCATTTATGAACAGAAACTGAAAACTAGTTGAAGGGGTTAAGGGCCTATTCAGATTTGTGCATTGCAGTAATGCATAATTTAACACGAGTTACTGCGGTCCACCCACGATGTGGTGTAGTGCCATTCACTGTGAATTGCACGCCAATGGAATATGGATTAGCGGCCAATGCAACTGCATGGCATCACAACATACTGTACATTGAGATAGGCTGTGTTCTCAAAAAAAAAAAAAATAATAATAATAATAATTGTGCGGTGTGGTTTTTGGTTTATTGCTGTATGTCAACACATGACATTAAATATAGCAAGAATATGAAGGAGGCCTAGCACCTTATCTGCTATAAATCACCCTATGCATGTGGAAAATATTTCCTGTCTGGTCAGTATAAACAGATAGAAAGTACTCAGGAATAGACACTAAACTCAGGAGTTAAATTCTTAAAAATGCATTTGGCTGGGTTCACACATGGGTGTACTATATGCGCGTTTTTAAGCACTTTTTTTATTCAGTGAAACGCGCGTTCAACGCTCGTTTTTATACCTCCTTGGCGGACGATTTTTTTTGGCTTTTTTAACTTTCCAACTTCCCGCCGGTTCCGCCCCCCTGCGAAGCGGACACTCGCAAGGGACAGTCTTTAGGTTCAAATGTGAGATTGTAGTCCATCACAGGAGCAAGCTTGGAGCGGTGACTACTTTACAACACACACAGGGACCATGGGGAACAAAAGTAGCCCCCCTCCAGAAGGAAGGACAGTGTCAGCGCCAATTCAGAGATGATTTGAGGATCTGCAGCCGAGTGATACACAAATAGGTTACATTTTTATTAATAGTTAAGGTACTTGTATGTATTTTTAGGATTTGACTCCTGAGTTTGTCACTTGAAAGGAGAACTATTGGGTTAGGGCTTTTCCCCATAGTTCTCCTAAGGGTAACAGGAGGACACAAACTAGCGCCCTCCCGTCACCCTAAGCTCAGTATACCACGAGCAACAGCTCGCGGTATACTGAGACGCCGCAGTATAGCGCGAGCTACAGCTCGCAGTATACTGAGACAAAAGAGACAGAAGGGAGCTCAACCTAGTGCAGATAATTCTTTTAATTTTAAAAGACACAATAAACAGGAGTGCAAGGGTACTCACAATGGTAGGTCAAACAACAGCGTATATGGATGATTTCAGAGAAACAGCAGTTTCAGGACTGCAATCTGTGTGTGTGCCACTGGGTTGTGGCGTCGTTGGCGCGTTTCCGGGGTCACGCCACCTTCTTCAGAACGTGAATACTGAGACGCAGCAGCTGAAGCGCATCCCGACAATTATGCCGGGATCCGCCCAGCTGCGTGAGTGACAGCTGGCTCTGCCTATCTAGAGGCAGAGCCAGCTGTACCCGCCCCCTCTCCCGTCCGTTCCGCCAGTCAGCACTGGAGGATCGGAGCGGGGAGGGGGGAATCCAGTCCCTCCCGTCACGGCAGAGAGCCGTTACAGGATCGAGAAGTGAGCGAACGCCAGTATGTGTTCGCTCACTTCTCGATCTACTGAGCCGACCTGTGACAGTCTCATTGTCACAGGTCGGCTAGAACTATGAGGTGAGTGAAAAGCACTCACCTCATAGTTCTCCTTTAAGTGTAAATGGCCACATTCCCTAAAGTGTAAGAGTGTTCATCCAGACCAAACTTTTGTTTCTAGTTTTACTGCTACCTAGGACTCCAGTTGAAAGCTTTTCCATCACTACCTGTTCCACTGACAATAGTTTCTCCAACGAGGGAGGGGGAAAAAATCCAACATGGACACAGACAGCAATAGATATCTGACTGGTGTAGACTTTCCCTACTCTACAAAAAGTTTTTTATGTTTATGTTGCCTAGAGATTTACAATCATGTCCTGTCCGGTAAAAGGACAGCAGGATAGGAATTACAAAACCTCTCCTAATTGATCTACAGATAGTAGTAAAACCCAACAAGGGTTCTAAACCTTCTCCACGCTAACAAAAAAAACTAGGTTCTGGTTAGAAAGAGAATCGGTCACTATGCTAATCAAAGTGAAAGTGATTGTCTTTCTTGGAAAGTCAATCCCTTATCAACTGCAACATATTTTTTCCACGCTGTTCCTGCTGCTCTATTTGTCTGTCAGAGCCCCTAGTCTGATCACAAGAGTTATTAATCTCCTCCCCTGGGCTTTTGGCTGCATAGGCCCAGCACTGTATCTTGGAAGTATGGGTAAAAAGTCACATGCTCCTCCAACCTAGAACAACCAGGTAATTCCAAGGGCTAACAGATACTACAAAAATAGTAGGCATGCAATAAAATGAGGTTGTGAATTCATTTGTACTCTGCAAGTATTTAAAATGGAATTCAAGCAAAAACATTTATGTTATTAACAGATTGGAGAAGCTTTTGTTGATGTTTTGTGTTGCAATTGCAATGTTGGTCAACTTAGTTACCAAATGTACACTGCTTTTAAGCATCATAGGAAGGATACTTGTTGAGAAATCAGCCACTGAAAAGACAATTTTTTTAAAAAAAAAAAAAAAAAAAAAAAAAGAAGAAGAAATCCTCAATTTAATACAATATAGCATAGAATTGGTAAAAATAACATGTGTCGAATATACCTTGTTTTCTATATTCATCTAACTGAATCACTCCATCTGAAAAGCACAACACACAGGCCCTGCAATCTGTTTTAATGGATACAGTCATGCATTTTTCCTCATTTTTAAATACAGCAAAACACAGGACGAAAGCAAACCTTTAGGACCTGTTTATACCAACGTTTTGCTGTGCATTATGAAAAATCCTATATAATGCATTAACCTCCTCTTCCTATAGCCACTGATCGGTTGTATGGTGCGATTTTGGCGCGACTTTTAAAGCCTATGGCCAATTTTGGGTAATGTAGTTTTAAGGCTTGACCTGTTTGGTGTCTTTTTACCCGACGTGACCCCGTCTTTTATATTTTACCAAAAAATTGGGTAATAATAATAAATGTTTTAGAAATTAATATAGGGGAAACAGTTATTTTTTTAAATTTTCTGTAAATTTTCCTTATTATAGTAAAAAATAAATTTTGTTTTAAAGGGCAATTCCACTTTCCCAGGTAAATTTGGATTACCCCATCATTCTGGGCCCCTCTGCCCCCTTGTGCGAACACTCCTTCCCCTCCGCCATATATCCATACGCTGTGCTCTGTATTTAGATTTTTACATACGGCTAGCACTCAGTGGTCAGTGCAGTCAGAAGCACTGCTCATTGGTCAGCGAGGTCAAGTATAGCATGTCGGGGAAGAAAAAGTTGTCATCCTGCCCTTTCCATTTTTTCTCCCAACACTGCATTCGCAAAGGATTTTAAATTTGACCCCATCAAAAAAAAAAAATCTAATGAATGTTGCAAAAACAGATTTGCTGGAATTAAATTCTAATGGTGTATGGCCATCGTTAGTCATAGCTCAGTAGTGCACAATAAGGCTGGATTCACATCTTTAAATTTTTGCATGATGTGTTTCCTATCAAAAAAAAAAAATTCAATGGAAGTACATCTCAACCCTTGTGTTAAGAGAACTATAGGGTAAGTGTTTTCCCCCATAGTTCTCTTTAGGGTCACAGGAGGACATACAGGTGAAACTCGAATAATTAGAATATTGTGCAAAAGTAATTGCAGTAATTGCTGCAAAAGGGGCCCAAACCAAGTACTGAGTACATATGCATGCTTGTACTTTTCAGAGGTCCGATATTGTTCTATGTACAATCCTTGTTTTATTAATTGCATGTAGTAATCTACTTTTTTGAGGTTGTGGATTTGGGGTTCTTGGGGTTTTCATGAGCTGTAAGCCATAATCATCACAATTATGACAAATCACAGCTTGAACTATCTTGCTTTGCATGTAATGAGTCTATCTCATATATTAGTTTCACCTTTTAAGTTGCATTAGTGAAATAAATGAACGATATTCTAATTATTCGAGTTTCACCTGTATACTAACCTCTTCCCATGACCAAAAGCTCAGTGTACAGCGTGCTTCTGCCAGCGACATACTGAGACCACACCAGCCGGGACATTACTGTCGAGATCCACCCAGCTGCGTGAGTGACAGCTGGCTCTATCTAGAGGCAGAGCCAGCTGTGCCTGCCCCCGTTCGTTCCTCCAGTCAGTGCTGGAGGATCGGAGAGGGGGGAATCCCTGCAGGGAGATGATCGGAAAGTGAGCCAGTGACGGTATGTGTTTGCTCACTTCCCGATCAATACAGCAGACGTGCGACAGCTTCTTTGTCACAAGTCGGCTGCATTTAGGTGTTGACACACGTCAACACCTAAATGCATTGATGTACATTATAACGTGCATTGACATCCGATTCAATGCATTGCAACACATGCAATATATAGATATGTGTTTTTATGCGCTACCAATAATTTCCCTCCCTTAAAAGCAATATCTGCATCTTCATATTTGGTTTAATGGGGTGCTATAGTTGAAAGCTGGTACAGTTTATTGGCAGAAGAGATTTTGTAAGTCTTTCCTGCCCCCCCAAAAGAGACCTTCCCCATATTGTATCATTTTTTTGGCATGTATACTGCCTGCAGTTCATGCACATTGCAGTGTGCATTCCCTTTACACTCAGCATCTGAAAGATGCCAAGCATGGGCGACGAAATAATGCAACTCCCACGTGCACAGGATGGGTTACTACACCCTACGGCCCCACTCACACTGGCTTATCAGGCGGAGATCTGTGCACTGCACTGGAACGCAGCGCATTGTGGCACCACACATTCCGGCGCAGGCGATCGCACACGCGTTTGGAGTGCCATTTAAATGAATGGTACCGCAACACACCTCCCGTACCAGAATTTGCAAGACCCTACTTATTTATAATAGGGGATGGGGAGGCGGCTTTATTTCTTTTTTAACTTCTTTTTTATATTTCAAAAAGTATTTATTTTACTATTAAAGGCTTGGGGGAAAACTTTTAAAGTTAAAAAAAAAAAAGAAATTAAAAATAAAAGAAGGATGGAGGAGTTCTCAATCTCCTTTTCGGCAGCCCCAGCACTTAATGAACAGGAAGCACTCAATACAGCGGTTTCCTGTACATTCATAAATCATGGAGATCGTAAATAGATACTATGTCCGCCTATGAACAGGAAGTGATGTGGAGCACTTCCTGTGTATTCATAATTGGGGACACAGTATCTGAACACTATGTCCTCAGTTATTAACAAGAAACAAGTGTGAAGAACAAACACTTGGTGTTTGTTCTTCACATGGAAGGAACAGCAAATATTTAACATATTTACAGATCCTCCGCTCCCCATCCTGATCTTCATCCCGACTCCTCCCAGCTGATTATCTTTCCTCCCCGCTGGCGCTGGTTGCAGGGGTCTGTGTCCCCACCGATCCCTGCGGCCTCTGCCGATACAGGGGGGGGGGTTTACCGCTGAGCACCAGCAGCAGGGTCTGTATGTCTTACAATTCCCACTGGGAACAGCGGGAAATGGAGGGGACTGAGCATAGATCAACTAATCGATAATGAGAATCATTAAGAACAATTAATTTTGACAAAATCGCTTAGTTGTTTCAACTAATCATCCCTCTCGATCGTCTCTTCCTTATAGTAGATCATACCTGTGCATTATATAGTCTTAAAGAAGAACTTTTTTTTCCCCCATTTTTAGTGGGCTGCGTTATCCAGCAGTGTCAATTATAATCCGCTGCTCCTCACCCAGTTCTGTGCTGCCACCTTCCTTAAATAACCTCATTGGGAGCTGGCTATTTCTTCCGGTTGTTGCAGTCAGCCCCCCAGGCATGTGCCACCGTGAATACGCTGTAGATGACCCTCAAGTCTTCTGGGACAATTGGCACAAGTATCCCAGAAAGCTACCTAGTTGAGAACGGCAGAAAGATGGTTAGGGGCACCCCTTACCGTTGGCCCTGTAATTGTTCCTTAACAGGACCCAGGAATGGGCTCTCGATCATGTGATCAGCCAATTACAGTGACCACATGATCAGGAGCCTGTCACCAGATCCCCATCAGTGACAGTTTGGTCCCTGTGCTTGGAGCGTGCCGCGAGCAAGCTTCCAGCACAGAACATTCGCTTGTTATGGCTTATCTCGACTATTTTAACTCCCTCCTCATTGGCCTACCTCTACACAGACCATCCCCCCTTCAGTCTATCATGAATGCTACTGCTAGACTCATCCAATTAACCAAGCGCTCAGTGTCTGCAACCTCCCTCCGTCAACCCCTCCACCGGCTTCCTTACCCCGATCCTTTCTGCCAATCCCTCCACCGGCTCCTACACCCCGCTCCTTTTTTGCCAATCCCTCCACCGGCTCCTACACCCCGCTCCTCTCTGCCAATCCTCCACTAGCATCCAATCATCGAACGAATGAAAATTCTAAATTTTTTACCCACCACTTACAAAGCCACTCAAAACTCTGCCCCCAGTTATATCTTCAACCTTGTCTCAAAGTATCACCCCCAACCGTCCTCTCTGCTCCTCCTAAGACCTCCTGCTCTCTAGCTACCTCAACTTCTCCCATGTTTGTCTCCAGGACTTCTCTAGAGTCTCTCCCATCCTCTTGAACTCTCTACCCCAACCTGTCTGTCTATCTCCCACTCTGTCCACCTTTAGGTGATCCCTGAAAACTCATCTCTTCAGGGAAGCCTATTCCACCTCTAACTATCAACTGATCAATCACTTTCCCAAACAATTCATCACCACACAGCTACCACCTCATGTATCACTAGACCTTCCCTTTTAGATTGTAAGCTCTCATAAGCAGGCCCTCCTTACCATCTTGTCTTGATTTGTATTGTAACTGTAATGTCCTCCTTATATTGTAAGGCATTACACAAACTGTTGGCGCTATATAAATCCTGGATAATATTTAAAATAACAGTGGACACACATATCGGTGGCCGGGTGTAAAAGCCTACCTTCTCGCCACCACATATATGCAAGCTGATTAGGTAGGTGTTAAAAAAGCTATATAAAAAAAAAAGGAAGTTTAACTCTAACACAAGGGGTGAAAAAGTAATAGATGGAAAGGCAGCAAAAGGGTGAAGGCAGCACCGGTGACAGCACAGAAGCTAAATTGGGAGACTGGTGGAGAGCATCGTCATTGGAACAGGAAGTGCCTGAACACAGACCTTCATGGCAGGATCATCAGGTATTATTTTAACGAAAGCTGCAGATTTAAAGCAATTGAATAAAAAATAAAAAAAAACTTTTGAAATAAACACTAATAAGTTAAAGATCATATGAGATTTTAGGGACTGGGTTTCCATGTAGTCCAATCTCAGCCCATGCCTTATAATAAGAAGTGAGGGAAGTATATGAGGGGTGCAGGCAGATGTACAGGGATAACAATACCAGGCTTGTTGCCAGTGATGAGACTAGAAGGAAGCGGGCTGTACACCTCTCATACAGATTGCAGAGTCACGTGAAAGGGGCCCCCCATCCCTCCCATACCAGGGACCCCCCACTCACCGCCTTCTCCAGGTGCTGCCGGGCCAGCTCGCTGTTCTTGGTGTGGTGATACAGGACAGAGCCGAGCTGCAAATGGGTCCGGGCCTCGATGCGCTGCGGCGGCTTGAACTGGAAGACGGCCTGCAGGCAGTGCACACACAGCCGGATCTTGGGCGGGCTGGAGGTTCGGAAATGCTCGGCGAAACCCAGCAGGGCCAAGTACCACGACTCCGAGGCCTCAGCCTGCGTAGCTACCACTGCCGCAGCCGCCATCACTGACACCAACAACAAGGCCCCGTACACTCCTCCGGCACAACACTCGCGAGAACTGCGCCGCACTGCATTGTGGGCATTGTAGTCTCCCTATTGTCTGCAGGGCCTGGCGGTTGGCAGGACGTGTGAGGGCGGTTTAGTCCTCTCTGTGTCTGTTCATTCTTGACAGATGCGTCCTAGAGAGCGGCGCCTGTCCCTGAGAAGAGAGGATGGAGCCTGCGAGAGAATTGCTGTGAAATGCCTAGTACTAGCATCACATTTGTACCATACTCCTCAAATGATAAACGAAAATCTAATAAAGCTAAACAAAATCCTCAGTATGTGTGTGTACTAATCACATAAAGGCCTTATTCACATAAAAACTGGCTTCAATCGCCTACATACAATTTTTTATGGGGTGATATGCATGGCCGTGGCTGTGACACTTTTTACAGCCCGTCGCATTTACTGCTTGCCAAATATATCAATTGAAGTCAAAGGGACCACACAACAATGCTTGGCACACAGTTGTGGCACAATATTTCATTGTAAAATCCTCCTTGGGGATCAAACAAAACAACAAGCCTTCAGGAGGCAGTAGTATTGACTCCTGAGGCGTCTTCAGTAGTGATGGTCCGAACACCCCTGTGTTCGGTTCAACTGCGAACTTTAGAACATGGAAAAAGTTTGTACTCAATGCAAATCTATGAGGGTAGAACTTTGAAAATCATTTGACGCCTTTTTGAAGGCTTATTTGCAAGTTAATGTCCATAAAAAGTGTATGGGGATTCGGGCGCTGCCCTGGGGGACATGAATCAATGAAAAAAACACTTAAAAAATAACAAATTTTAAAAGCAGGAGCAGTGATTTTAACATCACTTAAAGTGAAATAGTAAAAGTGAAAAATACCTTTCAATATTGTCCCTGGGGGGTCCCCTTAAACTGCCTGTAAAGTGGCAAATCTGTACGATGTATAGAACCTGCTTCAGCAAACATGACATTTCTAAAGGAAAAAAAGGACATAGAAAAAAGGAAAAGCATGCAGTTCCCCCTCCCAAACAATACCAGGCCTTTTAAGTCTGGTAGGAATATTAGGAGGGACCCCATTTAAAAAAAAAAATTTGGGCTTCCCCGCAAAAGTCATACCAGACCCTTAAGGTCCCCCCCTGCGATACCAGGCCACATGCCCTCAGCACTGGGAGGGTGTTTTTCCAGGGTCGCCAAGGGCCTCATTCCCACTAGCCCTGGGGTTTTGGTTGCTGAAAAATAGCCTGGCCAGGAAGGGGGTCTAAACACCTGGTCTTGAAGTGGTTAATCCAGCGTCAATCACGACATCCAGCGTTGTCCACGACGACTCGACGAAATAAAAAAATAAAACAATAAAAAAGAAATAGAAAAATGAACATAAAAAAAACCCGACGATGACCGTCCCGTCCGTTTGCGACGAACACCCACCACAGAATGGTATTTTGACTGATGCCGGCAACATATAAACAATTGGGCTGAGCTAGCAGTGACAGCTAGCTCCGCCCAACTGTTTACAGTTGTAACAGGTGAGGCATGATTGGGCAAAGTCATAATGACTTTGCCCAATCATGGCTTTCACAGTTCTATGTGCCCTGATCGGGCAAATTCTTGTACCTGATCTATGGTGGCGGTTTGCTATCTCAGCATTCGCATCGGCTGAGCAACTGAACACGCCTCTGGATTCCTGTGAACCAGCTCTAAACCTCCTCTAAAAAGCGATTGACCATGGATCATTTTTCAGAGGTGTGTATACCTCCCTCCTGTGCAAACAAGGCCTTAGTGGACTGGAGGTGGCAACAGGCATTAATTGGCATGGCAGTATCCAGTATTATAAATAGGCAGTGTCATCCTGGGAGAAAAGGCAATAGGACTGATACTGTTTTCCTCCTTTAGAGTTCGGATCTGTACAATGTATGTCGTTCTAACGATCTGAAGGCAACAGTATTGTATTTTATGGGCCCAAACCCACTGCTGTGCTCAGTGATCTCGCACTGCGTTCAGCGGCACAAAATAGGAGGAGAAAATTCTTCGTCCGAGGTCAGTACTTCTGCATTTTCTGCTGGGACTGAAGACTGAGCTAGGAAGATAAACTGTACACTTTACAGATTTAAACATTCAAAGTGACACTAAATTCAGGAGTTAAACCTTAAAAATGCATTCTAGTACCTTAACTATTAACAAAAATGTATCTTATTTGTGTATCACTGAGCTGTAGATCCTCAAATCATCTCTGAATTGGCGCTGACACTGTCCCTCCTTCTGGAGGGGGGCTACTTTTGTTTCCTCTGGTCCTGTGTGTGTTGTAAAGTAACCAACGCTACAAGCACTACAATCTCAATACAAAGTAGTAAACTAAACATGAGATTGTAGTCTATCACAGGAGAGAGCTTGGAGCCGTGACTACTTTACAACACACACAGGACCAGAGGAAACAAAAGTAGCCCCCCTCCAGAAGGAGGGACAGTGTCAGCGCCAATTCAGAGATGATTTGAGGATCTGCAGCTGAGTGATACACAAATATACACTTTTGTTAATATTTACGGAGTTTGAATGCAAATTTAAGATTTAACTCCTGAGTTTAGCATTACTTTAAATGTGTAAACGGTAACACTTTACAAACCATTATCTGCACCTTTTTACACAGGATCCTGTGTAGATATCAATATTTTATTACGCCCATGAGCCTCAGCCACACGCACACTGGGCTTTTATTTGCATCTGGAGATTCCTGCAACACAAACCAGCATATTTCCATGACAGGAATCCCAGGTGTGTCTGTATACTGTAGATGTGGCCACTGTGCCTGTTCAAGTTAATGACAAGCTGACATCGGCCACATCTGTCTGTGGCTGTCTGCATGTAATCGTAAATGGAATATATCCCGTAGTTCGAGATAGATGACTGTCCCAGGATGCAGACAGATTGCCACCAGGGACAAGCATCTCCCCTTATTCGCAGGTAATTGTTCCATATAGGTATTAACTAGATGAGCAGCGCTAGAAATCAAAACAAATCTACACCAATCCCAATCATGGGGATCAGTGTATGAATTTTGGGCAGTTCTTGATAAACCGGCTGAAATTTACACAGCGTGTGCCTCTGTCGGGACCCTTTCAGCCGGCATCCCTCGATCAGCTGCTCAAAGCAGCCGGTGGGAAAATCTTCGAACGAGCAGAGGCGGCAGCCAATGAGCTACAAAGCAAACAGTGGGAGATTCCTCGATCAACGCACGGAAGCGTTGATAGAGGAATCTGTAATATTTTCTTCGTTCAGCGCGCTGGTTGCACAGAGAACATACCCTGTTTCCCCGAAAATAAGACCTACCACGAAAATAAGACCTAGTACTATTTTTGGGAATTGCTAAAATATAAGACCTACCCCGAAAATAAGACCTAGTTGTGGCCATTCCGAGGGCCGGTAGTGGCATAAGGGGGAACTTGAAGAGCCGCGGGAGAGGCAGGAGAGAATCAGCGGTGCCAACGAAGCCAGCGCTAGAGGACTGGAGGGTGCAGAGCTGCATAAGCCGATGCCTCCTCTATAGCGCCGCCTCCTGTCACAGGCAGAGTGATACCAAATGCACTTTGCTCATTCTGGCCAGCGATTGGTTAGCAAATTGCTCTTGGAAAGGTAAGGCACCCCTGATTGCCCTGATCACCATATTTTTGTACATGAATACATGTAGACTGTTGTGCATGAATAAGTGTGGATTGTTGTACATTAAAAAAAAAAAAAGACCTACCCCGAAAATAAGACCTAGTGTGTTTTTTTGAGGGGAAACACGGTATTACAGTGCATGGCCAGCTTAAAGGTGGTCAGAACACCTCTACATGTCCACAGTCACCTTTCTACTTTACAATTGCACAGATGTCAATTTGGCAGAACAGTGTAAAAAGAAATTGGCATTCACTGCGGCAAAAACTGTCCGTGGCTAAATTTTGTAAGAGGTTCACACAAGTGTCACCTTTAGGCCCCATTCACATGGGCGGTCACTGGTGATTGTTGCCAGTGGAGCAAAATGCTGCAAGCAAACAATGTAAATGAACAGTCGCGGTAGCTGTCAGATTTATACTCTGTCCAAATCAATGCCCAGTTCACATGTAACTGCTCATCCTGAACCTGGACACAAACATGTTGAGTCCAGGGACAGCGTTTCTGGTTGCAAATGACTGAATTGAATAAGAATCATAAAGCACAGACCCTCCATTTGATCTATATAGCGAGCTGTAAAATGATTTTGACACCAGCAAGTCGATCAGCCACTGTGGAATGCTATCAGGGAAGTGCTTAGACATTTTACTACCTGGCTGGGGCGTGGACCAAAGCAACCAGAAGGTGGGTAGGGGAGACAGTGCCGACAGACATGAGAGTCCTCTGCATCACCCCATCCAGTTCTTACCAACCTGGGACCCTCTGACGTCACTGGTTGCCAGGAGCTGGATGGGACACCGGCCATAACGTCCCAGTTCTTAGCAGCCTGGGATGCTATGGCCATAAAGGGGGCAGCAAACACACTACAAACATTGTGTAGCTCCTCTGTCTGCCGTCCCCCCACCATGCGGCCCAAAGAGATGCCGCCTGAGGCAACAGCCTCATTATAGGGACAGCCCCCGAATGCTATCAATCATTTCTGCTTGATCGAACGAAGTCTGTGTGTCAGGGTGCCCACACATCTTACGATAATCATACGATAATCGCGGAAAATCCCGCGATCGTACGATTATCGTAAGGTGTGTGGAAGGCGTGCGACCTCTACTACTGTAAGGTCGCACGACTTTTAACTTACAAACATGTTCGAAAACCAGCCCAGCATCGTACGATGTTCGGCGGGTGTGTAGCATGTTCGTACGATAAAAGCCGGACGAGGGTCGGGCGGCTTGCGATTATCGCAAGTACGATCTGCCTGTCCAAGATAGGCAGATCGTACGTTTTTTTAATTACCTTACAACTATTGCAAGACAAAAGTCTTGCAATGGTTGTAAGGTGTGTGCCCAGCCTCAGACAACCCAATATAATACAGATTGATTAACGTAGGTGATATGTGCTGCATAGTTTAATCAATGATAAACTGCTTGTTTGCAATCGCTTGTATTAAAATGATCACTAATCGATAGTATATGCCTAACTTTAGAAAGATTTGAAACAGATGGGATTAAACTTTCAAATTAGTGCAGTTTAGCAGTTACAGATTAGGGTGCTGATCGTGTACTTGTATTCACTGTTAATCTCAGTCGCATTTCTTACGTAAACATCTCATTGTTCGCAGTTTATGATAAATTAAAGATGACTTTAGCTGAATGCGGTAATTTTTTATTTTGAAACACATACCGAGCGTCCGAGTATACAAAACCGGCGAAGTCACTGCAGCACCTCTCAAACAATACCAGCAACAGCAGTAGCACAAGCTGGACTACGACTCCCGGCATGCCCCGGAACCGGAAGAGCCTCTGCTGTTATGAGGAGGGTTTGGTGATCGGGCAGAGAGCAAGATGGATGTCTGGAAGGGTGCAGGTATTAATGGCTTATCCCTCTGCATGAGCTGCACTATACCCTTACGGGGCTCTTTATCTGTGTGTTCGGGATAACTAAGGGGACTAGACATTTACAGGCACCATTATGAGATGACTGTACAAGACACTGTGGTGCATTGTTTGGGCAGTATACAGAAGTATAGTGCACACAATCTGCAGTGTGTTTGTTTGGTATGTGCGATTTATTGTAAGGCATATGCGTTTTACAAAGTATACATACAGCTTTTCTCAACCAGGGAGCCTTTGGAGGTTGCTGGGGGGTTGTTTGTGCATACCAGAAAAGTAACCGTTGACACCAGTGATCTTTTTAGCTGTCTGTAAGGGGGGTGGCCTTCCTACTGACCACCAATGCAAGGAGCAATTTTCCACACTGACTACCAATGTAAGGGGCCTTTTTTATTCCACTGACCACCAGTGTAGAGTGCATTCTGACCACCAACATAAGTGGACATTTTTCCCACTGATCACCAGTGTAAGGAAACATTTTCCCACTGATCACCAGTGTAATGAGCATTTTTTTTCACTGACCACCAGTGTAGAGGGCATTCTTCCCACTGATCACCAGTGTAATGTGCATTTTTTCCACTGACCACTAATGTAGAGGGCATTCTTCCCACCATTTATCACCAATGTATGGAGCATTTTTTCCACTGACCACCAGTGTAGAGGGCATTGTTCACGTTCTTCCCACCACTGACCACCAATGTAACAGGATATTCTTTCCACTGATGGCCAATGTTAGGGGACGTTCTTTCCACTGATGGCCAATGTTGTGGGACATTCTTTCCACTGATGACCAATGTAAGGGGACATTCTTCCCACTGATGGCCAATGTAAGGGGATGTTTTTCCCACTGATGACCAATGTAAGGTGACGTTCTTCCCACTGATGGCCAATGTAAGGGTACGTTCTTTCCACTGATGGCCAATGTAAGGGGACGTTCTTCCCACTGATGGCCAATGTAAGGGGACGTTCTTCCCACTGATGGCCAATGTTAGGGGACGTTCTTCCCATTGATGGCCAATGTAAGGGGACGTTCTTCCCACTGATGGCCAATGTTAGGGGACGTTCTTTCCACTGATGGCCAATGTAAGGGGACGTTCTTTCCACTGATGGCCAATGTAAGGGGACGTTCTTCCCACTGATGGCCAATGTTAGGGGACGTTCTTCCCATTGATGGCCAATGTAAGGGGACGTTCTTCCCACTGATGGCCAATGTTAGGGGACGTTCTTCCCACTGATGGCCAATGTAAGGGGACGTTCTTCCCACTGATGGCCAATGTAAGGGGACGTTCTTTCCACTGATGGCCAATGTAAGGGGACGTTCTTCCCACTGATGGCCAATGTAAGGGGACGTTCTTTCCACTGATGGCCAATGTAAGGGGACGTTCTTTCCACTGATGGCCAATGTAAGGGGACGTTCTTTCCACTGATGGCCAATGTAAGGGGACGTTCTTTCCACTGATGGCCAATGTAAGGGGACGTTCTTTCCACTGATGGCCAATGTAAGGGGACGTTCTTTCCACTGATGGCCAATGTAAGGGGACGTTCTTTCCACTGATGGCCAATGTAAGGGGACGTTCTTTCCACTGATGGCCAATGTAAGGGGACGTTCTTTCCACTGATGGCCAATGTAAGGGGACGTTCTTTCCACTGATGGCCAATGTAAGGGGACGTTCTTTCCACTGATGGCCAATGTAAGGGGACGTTCTTTCCACTGATGGCCAATGTAAGGGGACGTTCTTCCCACTGATGGCCAATGTAAGGGGACGTTCTTTCCACTGATGGCCAATGTAAGGGGACGTTCTTTCCACTGATGGCCAATGTAAGGGGACGTTCTTTCCACTGATGGCCAATGTAAGGGGACGTTCTTTCCACTGATGGCCAATGTAAGGGGACGTTCTTTCCACTGATGGCCAATGTAAGGGGACGTTCTTTCCACTGATGGCCAATGTAAGGGGACGTTCTTTCCACTGATGGCCAATGTAAGGGGACGTTCTTTCCACTGATGGCCAATGTAAGGGGACGTTCTTCCCACTGATGGCCAATGTAAGGGGACGTTCTTTCCACTGATGGCCAATGTAAGGGGACGTTCTTTCCACTGATGGCCAATGTAAGGGGACGTTCTTTCCACTGATGGCCAATGTAAGGGGACGTTCTTTCCACTGATGGCCAATGTAAGGGGACGTTCTTTCCACTGATGGCCAATGTAAGGGGACGTTCTTTCCACTGATGACCAATGTAAGGGGACTTTCTTTTTACTGATCACCAATGTAAGGAGCGTTCTTCCCTTTACCGGGTGTTCGCATTGGACGGGTCTTTTCTGCCCGTGCGTGCCCGCTAGGGGGCGCCCGCGAGCAGAAAAAAATTGCCGTCTCGAGACGGCAACCCGCAGATGCTGCAGTGCCGTCCGTCCGTTTTTTTACTACGGGCGGACGGCAAGAGGTTAAGGAGCGTTCTTCCCGCTGACTGCCAATGTAGGGAGCGTTCTTCCCACTGACCGCCAAGTTTAGGAGCATTCTTCCCACTGACCGCCAAGTTTAGGAGCGTTCTTCCCACTGACCGCCAAGGTAAGGAGCGTTCTTCCCACTGACCACCAAGGTAAGGAGCTTTCTTCCCACTGACCACCAAGGTAAGGAGCTTTCTTCCCACTGACCACCAAGGTAAGGAGAGTTCTTCCCACTGATCAAAAGTGTAAACCTGGCCATACACTGTCAGTTGTATCTCTTTCAGCCCTGCGGGAAACAACTCTCGAAAGTCTGTTGTAATCTGACAGCAGTGGGAGTGTCCCATTGTCAGAATACCTGATCAGCTGATTGGCTGCAGTCACTGTTTGGCTGTGATTGTTTTTCGACTGGCCTGGCTGTTTTAATTGAAAAAAATATATTTTATGCGTAGATAAGCAAGGGGGTGGGAGGTAGGGGCTGATTGCTAAAAAATACCTGTCTGCTCCCTGCCTTGTGATGCATGGTTTATAGAAGCATGTTGCAGGTCCCTTGGGTTCTGTACTCCAAATATAGATTGTTGAAAAAGTGTTATGATGTCAAAGTTTGGTTGAGTTTCTGTTGATGCTCCTAAAACAACTTCTGTAATATGATGTTAAAACAACCTTTTCCAATTTTCCTTTAGGGTTAGGTGGAAGACGGTTTGCTTCTGCTCCGCAAAAACCTGTAAAACCAAGTGATTATATCCAGTACCAAGAGGAGCTTATAGAGAAGAAAAAGAGGGAGATTGAGGCCAAAACACAAAAACAAGCTCAGAAATCCACTCCAAGTACCCCAGTTCAAGGCTCAGTGTAAGTAACAGAATACTCATTTTAAGAGAGAAAGTATAGCTTTTTAAGCTGAAATGATTCTTTGCTTCACCATAACTATTTGTGTTTCAAGTGTTCTTTATTCATTTGATAATATACATAACCGGGGGGTGTGAAAAAACCCCAAACTTGCCCAAGGGCTAAAGTGGGGGCCGAATCTACTTGTCACAATACAAAATTATAGTTTTAATCAAAACAAGGGATGCACTAATACCATTTTTTGGATATCAAGTACTGATATTGCTTTCGGCACTCGCCGATACCGAGTATCGGTGCTTCCGTTGGCATGGAGCAGGCTTCCCAGGCAATCAGGAAGCCGAGCATGGTGTAATGACATGTTACCCGGCTTCCTGATTGCCAAGGAAGCTGGCTCCATGTTGTTTGGCCGGCTTGATTGTGATGTGTCGGGAAACCAGCTTCCCAGCCAATCGGGAAACCGGGTGGCGTGTAATGACCTGATTGGCCGGAAAGCCAACTCGATGCTGCTTGGCCCGGGAAGCCGGCTTCCCAGCCAATCGGCAAGAAGCTGGCTTCCCGGCCAATCAGGAAACCCGGAGGCGGGTCATTAGTCGCTGCCCCGCTTCCTGATTACACGGGATCTCCAACTCCCGTCAGTGCACCTAAGAGCAGTATCACGTTCTCTAATTTGCATTAGTGCGTCTGCGCGGGCATCCGATGGCATAAGCGCCATTTTGTCGAAATCTCCAATGGATGTTACGTTACGAGTTAGCCATTTTGACAGAACAATGGACGTTCTTCGTCTGCCCTACGGGCTCTGTGGTGAGCTCATGTGCTGTGGTCACGGGTCCCCCCTAGGAGCAGGAGACCACGAAAACCACGGCCGGGGGGGCGAACATGATCATAAGGTAATGGTAGCCATACACTTTACAACGCAAGACTTTTGTCTTGCGAGGGTTGTAAAGTAATTAAAAAAAACGTACGATCTGCCCATCTTGGACAGGCAGATCGTACTTGCGATCATCTGAGGGGCTGGCTTCCGATGAATGCAATGAGGGGCGGGCTTCCGATCACTGCAAACGGGTAGTGTGCGCGTGCACACACCGGCCTGTTCGGCAGTTGTCGAACAAGCAGGCCACTAACCCACCGAGAATCGTACGATTCCCGGCGGGGTTTTCCAGCCTGCTTGTTCGACGGAAGACGTGCGACCGTACAGTAGAAACGGTCGCATGCCTTCCATACACTTTACGATTATTGTACGATCGCGGGATTTCTCGTACGATAATTATACAGTGTATGGGCACCTTTTACTATTGCCTTTCTGTCATTTCGAAGCAGTCTGGCCATTCTCCTCTGACCTCTGACATCAACAAGGCATTTTCGTTCACACAACTGCCGCTCACTGGATCTTTTCTCTTTTTCGGACCATTCTCTGTAAACCCGAGAGATGGTTGTGTGTGAAAATCCCAGTAGATCAGCAGTTTTTGAAATACTTTGATCAGCCCGTAACGCACCAACAACCATGCCACATTCAAAATCACTTCAATCCCCTTTCTTCACGCATTCTGATGCTCAGTTTGAACTTCAGCAAGTCGTCTTCACCACGTCTAGATGCCTAAATGCATTGAGTTGCTGCCATGTGATTGGTAACACAAATTGCTATTCAGCCAAGCAATTGAACAGGTGTACCTAATAAAGTGGCCTGTGAGTGTAGATTCCCTGCTGTAGCATGCAACAAACCAGTACTTTCTGGGGATAAGATGAAGCGTTCATCTACAGTTTTTCCCTACCACTAATTTTTTGACTGTTTTATCTATAAAGAGTGGAAAGTACCAACTCGGCAGTTTGATTTGCTATGGCAATTATGGTGGTACCCCTTTCTGGTGGAGTATACTAAGAAGTGAACATCTCTGCCTGTGGTGGATACTCCGGGTTCTCAAATAAGGCCACAGGTATTCAGGTGGAGGAGTCCGTTTCCTTTAAAAATCCTACAGAAAGGAAGGCTGAAGCCGTCTTTAGATCTATGCACATGGTAACAGGATTTTTATTGTGTTCAGTTTTAGCATTGGCACTTGTTTCGCAAACACTAAAGGTGCCCATACACCTGCCGATTATCGTTCGATAATCGGCAGGTGTATGGGCAGCGTGCGACCTCTTCTACTGTAAGGTTTCACGACATTTGTCTTCCGAGCTTGAAAACCTGGCAAAAATTGTATGATTTTCTGCGGGTTGGTGGTGTGGTCGGGAGACTAATGCCGCACGGGCCGGTGTGCGCACACTGCCCGCTCAGTACTGCAATCATCTGAAGCCCTCCCCTCAGCGGGGAGGGCTTGCGATGATCGCAAGTACGATCTGCCTGTCCAAGATGGGCAGATCGTACGAAATTTTAATCACCTTACAACCATCACACAATGAAAGTCGTGCAATGGTTGTAAGGTGTATGGCCACCTTAACAAAGTGGTCAAAAATCTTACACAAGGGTATAGCAGAGGAACAAGTTCCACATGTTAATGTGGATTTGGCAAAGCAGCTTAAACTGAGATGAAAGTACATTTGCCATGTGGCACTAGACTTGGGATCATTGGTCTCTAGGCACTTAGCTTTGACTGTGGTCATCCACTGGTTGCTTGGCTGAACTGTTTGTCAGTAAAAAGTACGTTCTTGACCAGCTCAGGAGAGCCAAGGCTTATTGTGGCAAATCTGGGCCTAGCTTTTCAGCCCATAATTCATTTTTTCTTTCACGAGGATATTTGGACAGGGGGGCTAAGTTCTCTTCTCTAAGCCCTGTCAGTTCAAAGCCTGTGGAGAAGCCCTGTTAAGCTGAAGGTAGGCGGACAAATTCCACCTTTGCACACCATTGGTTAACCCATGTGTCGGGCAAATGGATTTTGTAAATTGGTAGCTTCAGTCTACAAAATGGAGTTTCTTACACTCTTTCTGCAGGGATGTTTTTGCTTCCAGCCTCTCCAGTGGTTATCAGATTTATGTCTGGCCCAGGAGTTTGAGATTCCAGTTCCGGCTGCAGAAAGGTTTCTATTCAAACCTCCTTATGGTGCCCAACTGCCCATAAAGAGTGGCTTATGATCTGTCTTGAATCTCAAAGTGTTGAATGTTTTTGTCAAAGCCTGCAAGTTTAAGATGGAGTTCATCCATTCTGTATTGGCATTCCTGCATCAGGGAGAGACTCTGGCACCCATAGACAGGGGTGTGGAAATTTAACCCCTTCATGACTGAGGCCCTTTTTTCCATTTTTGCACCCATGTTATATTCCACATTTTAGGCCTGAAAATGACGTAAAACCCCCCAACATTATATATTTTCTGAATGCCAAGACCCTATAGAATAAAATGGTGGTAGTTGAAAATTTTTATGTTGCGCAATATTAGCGCAACTCCTTATTAAACCCCAAAATTTAGTGACAAATTTAATTAAATGCCCCAAAACACAACAAATTACCCATTTTTTTAATGAAATATAAAAGATGAGGTTACAACGAGTAAAACGATACCCAACATGCCCAGTTTACAGATTGCGTGCGACCGTGAAACGGCGAAAAACTGCAGTACCCCAAAAAATCAATAAAAGACACTTTTAAAGCCTGGAGGGGAGGGATTGTTTGCCGAAAGGTAAGTATAGCCAGGGGGGTGGCGGTTTGGGAGAGACAGGGCCAGATTTCATCGGGTCATTTTTCTTTTTCCATATTACCTAGGAAAATGAACTTACCCTTTAATGCACATTATGTGTGTGTAAGAGAATTCTGGCTACCACCATGGAATGGCGGCTGCAATCTCAAAGCACATGCAGAATGTCCTACGCATGCGTTTATTTGCATGCAGATGGCGGGGGCAGCAGGATTTAATTTTTATTTATTTTTATTTTTTTTACTTTTTCATTTTTTACTTTTTCATTTTTTAAATCTTTATTTTATCTTTTTAAACTTTTTTTTAATTTTTATTTATTTACTTTTTCCCCTTTAATGTTCTTCCTATTACATAGGAGATTAAAATCCCTTATGTGATAGTTTGGAGGTGACAGGTTCTCTTTATGGAACCTGCCCTCCAACACAGAACAGCAGTTCTGTGTAGTTCCTGACAGCCGAGACAGGTGGCGCTGTGATTACAGCGCCACGGTCTCAGAGAACACACAGGGAGCCCGTAGAGCAGACGTTTTTTGTCTGCTCTATGGGCTCTATGGCTGAGCCGTTGTGCCTTAGTTTTCGGGGTCCCCCGGAGAGCGGGCGACCCCGAAAACTACGGCGGGGGGTGCGGGCAGAAACGATCGCCGCTGCTCAAATTAATACAAGTGGTCTGATCGGACCACTTGTATTAAACGAGTGGCGGCGGCTCCATACATTCAGCTCAGCTTGTAGGGAGCCGGGCTGAATGTACTTTAAAACTACTCGCCCGTCGCCCGAAACTGCATGTCCCGGGCGTCGGGCGATAGGAATTTCACACTCCTGTATAGATATGAAGGATATATATTTCCTGTTCCCTTTTACCAGGTCACCTGTGGGTTTTTATGCTTTGCTGTTGGGGAGGAGCATTCTCAGTTTGCAGCTTTGACCTTTCACGGCTCCCCAGGTGCTCCCCAAGATGTTGGCGACTTAGCTACCTTGAGGTCGAGAGGGATACCAATTGTGGGTTACCCGGACGACCTTTTACAGCCTATGGAATCTTATTCAGGACTGGTGTCCAACCTGTCCCTCACCATTTGGATGTTGGATGAGTTCAGATTGATTTTAAATCTCGAAATCCTCCTGATTCTGCCACTTTGGCTGAAATACATGGGACTAGTATTAAATACCAACCAGGCCAAGGTAGAACCATAGAGTGGTGGCAGAAAAAAGACTAACATGTCTATTTACTAAAGGGTGAAGAGTTTGGAGAAGGCAGAAGTGAACAATCTAGTTCAACGTACCTGAACTGGACACCTCCTTGGACACCTTGTTTGGGTGCAGTCAGACAACGTCACAGCACTGGTGTATATAAACCATAAGGTGGCGACCAAGAGCACAGCGCCAGTGCTGGTAGTGTTTCACACCCTGAATTGGGCAGAAAGTCACATGTTCTGGCTCTGTTCTCAGTACACATGCCAATGGCAGAAAACTGGAAAGTGGATCATCTCTGTCAAAATGGTCTGTATCAGGGGGACTGTGCCCTTCACCTGGAAGTCTTCCAACAAATCTGTTAGTGATGGGGAATGACAGAGGTTTTTAGCGAGGGCAAAGGATCACTGGGCAGACACATTGGTGGCTCTATTGGATTGCTACATGTTGCCATTACAGTCAGGCCATCTTTGTTGCTGTCTAAACTGAACCCTTTCACTGCCATAGTGGTTTTTCCATTTTTGTACACATGGTAAAAAGCATATTTTTAGGTTTAAAGATTACTACCTTGTGGTGTCTATTTATAAATTGATTGCTCACTTTTTCATACATATTTTTTTTTTTTTTTGCAGTTCTGCAGGTTCATCTTCATCATCCTCCTCCTCTTCCTCCTCCTCCTCCTCCTCTTCCTCCTCCTCCACCTCAAACAAATTTGCAAATGATGGCAGTTTCTTACAACAGTTTCTTAAGTTACAGAAAGAAAAGACAGGCACTGGTGAGTTTGTGCTTTTATACTTTAAAGAGGTTTTTAGGGAAACAAGTGTCAGTATTTAAAAGCAAACAAAATGCTCTTAACAATGCATGTCATTAAGGCTCCATTCACATCTGTGTGCTGCAAGAATACGTGCAAAATCATGCATCTTCCTGCAGTGCACAAAAACATTTTGTTTTTAATGTAGGTGCACTGCGGTGCATTCTTCTTAGGCTAAGCTTACATGTTTGCGATGCAACAACACACATGTGTTTAATGCATGTTTTTACACGTGTTAACAGATGCACAGGTGTAAAAGGAGCTAATGGTACCCTAAAACTCGGGGCTGCCCTAACCCAATGCACAGCAGTGCAGTGGTGCATCACAAAGATGTAAACCTAGATGTGAAACCTCTCAAGCTGTCTTGTCCAGTAACTAATCATAAATATTTTGTCCGGATCAGGTTAATCAGTCTCTCATATTACAGGTGGTTTGGGAATGCAGAATGTGGTTGATGGTGTAGCACACAACTTCTGCATAACAACAATGTACATCAGCTACTAAAATCGTGAGGGGGGACACTCTTACCTTTAGTGAATCTAAGCATTTCTCTGGATACCCGATGAAATGCAGTATACAGCTGAGTGGATACATTGCACAGAAGAAAAGGATATGTATGCATATACAGGCCATCATCATGCTGTTTCAGAGGACAAATTACTGTGTAGAAGATTAGGCATCAATAGAAGAAGGTTATTTTCTTTATGCTGGCTTAACTGTTTAGTAGAACAGAAAAGGGTTGTGGTTTAATAATTTCTACTGTGTAATTGATACATTTGTTGCATGTTAATATATTTACAATAGTGACTTTATATACAATCATGGCCAAAAGTATTGGTGCCCCTGCATTTCTGTCAGATAATGTACCACTTTGTGCAGAAAATTGTTGCAATTACAAATGTTTAGGCATTCTCATATTTTTTTTCTTTTGTTTGTATTGGTATGATGCAGAAAAAGTGGAGAAAAACCCCCCCAAATCTGACACATTCCACACAAAACTCAAAAAATGGACTGGACAAAATTATTGGCACCTTCTTCAAATTGCAAGAAATAACTGTATTCCAAGTTTTTGTGGAAAAGCATGGACAATCTCAAGGTTACAAGTCCATCTCCAGAGATCTTAATGTTCCTGTGTCCACTGTGCACAACATTGTAAGGAAGTTTACAGCCCATGGCACTGTAGCTAATCTCCCTGGACGTGGACAAAAGAGAACAATTGATCAAAGATTGCAACGAAGGATTGTTAGATTGGTGGATAAAGACCCTCCATCATTCTACTGTTTTCAGAAAAAGAAATGAGGCCTTTAAAGAAAAAAAATACACACCGTACAGTCAAACATGGTGGAGGTCCTCTGATGTTTTGGGGTTGCTTTGCTGCTTCAGGCATTGGATGTCTTGACTGTGTGCATGGCATTATGAAATCTGAAGACTACCAAATAATTCTGGGATGCAATGTAGGGCCCAGTGTCAGAAAGTTGGGTCTCCATCAGATGTCATGAGTCTTACAGCAGGACAATGATCCAAAGCACACATGAACAAGAGGTCCCAGAAATGGTTTCAGACAAAGTGCTGGAGAGTACTGGACTGGCCAGCAATGAATCCAGATCTGAATGCCATAGAGCACCTGTGTAGGGATCTCAAAACAGCAGTTGGGAAAAGGAACCCTTCCAATCTGAGAGACCTGGAGCAGTTGGTGAAAGAAGAGTGGTCCAAACTTCCTGTAGAGAGGTGCAAGAAACTCATTGATGGTTACAGGAAGCGATTGATTTCAGTTTTGTTCCAAGGGCTGCGCTACCAAATATTAATTGAGGGTGCCAATCATTTTGTCCAGTCCATTTTTGGAGTTTTGCATGGAATGAGTCAGATTTGGCTTTTTTTTCTCTCCACTTTTTTGTGTCATACCAATACAAACTAAATAAACATGAGAATGCCTAAACATTTGTCATTGCAACAATGTTCTGCACAAAGTGGTGCATTATCTGACAGAAATGCAGGGGTTCCAATATTTTTGTCCATAACTGTATAACTACAAATAGGACCAGGAGGATTTGGAGGATGTAGCAACTTTGAAGGCTTGTGTGTGTTGTTTTTTTTTTTTTTTGGTCAATGAACCATCTACCTGCCTAGATCAGTGTGCTTGACACCGCCACAGCCTAGTGCCTTTCTGGCTCTGTTGAGACCCTGGTAAGCCTCATCATGTAGATGAAGGGACAAGACCAATTCAACTGAAATATATTAAATGTCAAAGTCAAAACAGATTTTGGAAAAGCAATTTAAATGAATTGATGAAAAGACAAAATAACTGACTACTTAAATATAAACCCCTTCAAGTCAGTATTTAGTAGATCATTTTTGGAAGCAATTACTGTATGGGATCTGTGTGGCTAGGTCACAATTGGCTTTTCATCTCTGGACACTACTATCTTTCCTATTTCTCTTTTACAAAACTGCTGCAAGTGAGCAGATTTTTTTAGGTCCAGCCACAAATTCTCTATGGGATTGAGACTAAGACCCTGGCTCTAACATTCCAGTTCAGGAATATTGTTTTGAAAATGGAACTGCGCTAAAAAAGTGAAGCTAATTTTTAGAAAACCTCTATAAATGTTAGTTGTACTCTGAAAGATTTACCTTTTTTGTCTGGAGAGAACTATGGGATGAGTGAAATGCGCTCACCCCCATTGTTAGAGCCGACGTGCGACACTGAAGCTGTCACATGTCGGCTCTATTGATCGAGAACTCAGCGATCACATACCACTGGTCACTCTGTTCCGAATCTCCCTGCAGAGAGCAATGACTATCAGTCACTGCTCCCTGCAGGGATTCCCCCTCCCCTCTCCGTTCCTCCAGCGCTGACTGGAGGGACAAATGAGGGAGGGGGTAGGCACCGCTAGCACAGGTTTGGCCATAGTTCTGTTTTAAATTCAAAATTTAAGACAAAAGTCTTAAAACTAGCAGTGCAGTGGTTTGAGTTTGCCTAGGCCAGGGGTAGCAAACCTCCGGCCCTCCAGCTGTGGTGGAACTACAAATCCCATGAGGCATTGCAAGATTCTCACAGCCACAGACATGACTCCTGAAGAGAGATGCATCATGGGATTTGTAGTGTCACCACCACTCGGGGGCCGGAGGTTTGCTACCCCTGGCCTAGGCACTCCTGTGTCTACAGCTTTATCTCCACACTGTGATTCTAAAGCTTTGCTGCCTTTGACTGCCAGTATTAGGAGACGCTGCCTACTCTTATCCTTGCTAGAGGTTTGGTATGAGGAAGCAAAGCCCTGCCTCTACCAAGATGAACACCTTTATACAGACACAGTTAAGGCACGGTAAGTCCATAATGGGGAAACAATCATCTGCATTGAGACTAAGAAAATACTGGTGACTTGTCATTTGCCCTCTACTTGTTTTTTTTTTTTGCAAAGCTTCCAGAGTTTCTCTTGAAGCCACTCTTGTTTAGTTTTGACTTTTTCTGGAAGAAAAATCTCCCTAGACTCAGGTTTCATGTGAACTGCCTCGGGTTTCCTCAAAGATTTCACTGTATTTTGCTGCATTCATTTTACCCTCTAATTTTACAAGCCTTCCAGACCTTGCAACCCCTCAACAGCATGATACTGCCTCCACCATGATTTATGGTGGAGATGATGTGTTGATGAGAATGTTGGTTTTTTGGCCATCAGATTAATCTTCCATAACTGGCATAAACCAATAAAACCAGCTGACTTCTAATCCCTCACGTGTCTCCTGGTAAGATATCATGTGAGTTTTAGTGAACAGTGGCTTTCATTTACCACTAAAGCAGTGACTGGTGAAGCCCTCGGCAAACGTTACATGCATAGTCTCTCTAGTCTCAGCCACTGGGGCTTGTAACTACTTCGGAGTTGTCATAGGTCTCTTGGCGGCCTTCCTCCACAAGTCTTCTTGTGCAGTCACTAACTTTTGGTGGTTTGCCTGTTAGAGGCAGAAGTGCAGCTATGCTATACTTAATGGTATACCACTACCAGTCTATTTCCTTTTTGTTTCTGATACAGTAAAAATCTCATGGTTTCAAATGGTCAAACTGGTTATTTGAAAAACACCTGTAAAACACTGTTTTTGCATATAAAAGGTACATACAGATGCACACTTATGGATCTTGTTCATTTTACAGATAACTCGGGAACACGTTCCAGTGGAAATTCAGCACCAGCTCATAAGAAGTCTGTCCTCATCGGAAAACGCCATGGGTCCTCTATGGAAAGCATGCTAAATCAAATGAAGTCCTATTCTCAACCGAAGCAGACTCCGAAAGTGACTCGGAACAGCGTTTTTAAGTCCCCTGAGGAGGATGACGATGATGAAGAGGACTACGAGCAGTGGTTAGAGATAAAAAGTAAGCTTTTTCATGTGACGGTAAATCAAACGTGTCAAATGTAAGAACTCCTACCCGAGAAGGCCAGGTGTTACTGGACCTCAAATACAGTTCATTTGAGATAAATTGTTCCTCTTTTTAAGACTGCTGCATGCTCTAAAGGCTCATAAACCCATGTAAAGTGTATCCAAAGCCAGAACCTTTTAACTTTTTTTTTTTTTACAGAGAAGGGAAGTGTTACAACACTCAGGTTTATATTGCTGTCCTCACTAAAGATATTCACTCTTTCCTTTTGTCTTGGTGATCACTGTCAGTTGGGGGGTGAATGATACAAAATTGTGAGATGTCACCAGAACAGGAATAGAGGGGAAATCCTCAAATGGGGACCCTTGTTCTGGTGACATCCTTCTTAGGCTGGGTTAACATCTAGGCGACAGCGTTTTTGCGCGTTTCTGATACCTGTTTTTGGTTTTATGCACATAAATCAAGTCGAGCAAGAACGTGCAAAATCACAGCAAAGGCGCGTTTTCTAGAGTTACCTATTGAGTCAATGGGCCCAAAACGAGCTGTAATATGCCAAAAAAAAGCTTATGTACTTTTTCCAGGGACAGGCGTTTTGCTTATTGCGATAAAACGCTCAGATGTGAACAGGGCCATAGACATAAATGGGATTTTTTGGGGGGCAGATTTTTTTAGTGTTTTACTAGGGCAGAAAAAGCGCTACAAAACGTTCAGTGTGAACCAGGTCTTGGAAAGGATTTTCCTCACTTTTTTTGTTGCTGTGTCTACAGTACAAGACATAATGAAAAGGCTCGTAAATGGTTTTCAAAAATAAACCTTTAACCCTTACTCCATCGAAAATGTAAAAGTTTTGGTTTTAAATATACTTTACCATGCAGACAGTTTCAGTGAAAATGACCCATGGACCCCATGATCTGCACTAAATTGTCTTTAGCCTTATAAAATACTGCCATATGTTATTTTGGTGCTTTTACAAGGGTTTTGTGGTTTCCTATCAATTTATTGAGCAGACTTTATGCAGAGTTAATATCTAAAGCTTTATTCCACACCTTACCTGTGTAGGTATGCACTTGCAGTCATTGAAAAACTAGTGTCTTAAGTTTATAAGCCCACTCCAAGCAGTCTGTGCGGTTTAAAAGTAATGGAACCGGTACCATGTGTGCTTGTCTGTTTTTGCCCATAGGCAACATTGTGATGCATTGCAGACTCCAATATTTGTTCCTATATACTAGGGATGCACCGATATATCGGCGCCGAAACATATCGGCCGAAAATGGCACTTTTGGCATAATGCCGAAAGAGCCATGTTTCGTCCGATACATCGGCGCATTCCTGTTTTTTTTTCTCCCCACTGGCCGCTGTTCCAGCGGGTAGAAAAGAAAGTGACAGCCAGCCGAGCGCTGCAGGACGTCTCTCCTCCCACATCGCTCAGCCGCCTATCGCAGTCCGGCAGAGTGGTGTGGGGGCGGAGACAGCGCTGTCACAGGAGGCTGGGCTTACCTCTCTCGATCAGTTCCTCTCTCTAACCTCTCGATCAGCCTCTTGTGACAGCGTGTCAGAGAGAAGAGTAAGGTGCAAACACTCAGTGATCAGTGATCGCTGAGTGTTTGTAGATAATTGAGGATATGGTATGGTTAATATATCCTCAATTATGAATGAATGTGATCTATATCCACTCCTGTTCATTCATAATAAAAATAAAAAACATTTTCGGTTTCGGCCTGACATTTTTTTTTTAAATTTTGGTTTCGGTTCTAAAATTTCCATTTCGGTGCACCTCTAATATATACAGTATATTGTAAAATGATCAGCACTCAGAAAACATGTTTTTAAAACCAATCTTTGCTGTTGACAAAAAAAACACAAAACCTGTAAAGCCATTTCAAACTATAGGTTCTTAGTCAAAGTAAACCAGATAAACTTACTGCAATGACATCCTCCTGGTTAGACCTTAGTATCATACAAGAAATGAAATGGATACAATTACAGTTAACTACATAGAAACACAAATTACACCTGGATAATGAGCCGTTACCAGCACATAAGGTCAATTCTGACACACCTATTTAGTGTGATGACATAAAAGAGTGTACGTTTTGTCCAGAATAGGTTGTTGAATAGAATGTTATGCAGTGATTTTAGATCAAATATTACTATGTAAATGTCTTCTCTATGGTCTTACATTGTTTAGAATATATTTTCAGTTACTATTTTAATGTTATTTTGAGAAAATGCATCAAAGGGAATTTATCAAAACTGGAGCAGACAAAAACTGGAGCAGCTGTGCATGGCAACCAATCATCAGTTTCTGTTTTTCAAATCTTAAATGAACAAACTGAAGAGAGAAGCTGATTGGTTGCCATGCACAGCTGCTCCAGTTTTTGTCTGCTCCAGTTTTGATAGATTCCCCCATAGGGGTTTTTTTGAGGTGTATGGTCTTTTTGGCCAGGGCTGACCAAGACACATTATTCACTACTAGTTTGTTATCCATAACAATACATGTAGTACTTTAAATGTTATTTCTGACACCCTAGATTAGACTGGCTCCATATATTAGATAGATAGAGAGAGGGACTCTCCTGATTGCCCTCTTTAGTTTTTAAAGCTGAACTCCAGGCATACTGCTAAATACACAAATAAAATACACTCTGTGTATTAAAGCTGTTTTACCAGCAAAAGGATTTGTATTTTTGTCTATCCAGTCCTGAAATTTACACAGATTGTCCACACAGTAAAGGCCTGTTTGGCAGGGAAGGAGGCCTCATTTTCTCTACAGTGGTTAACTCGCAGGTCTCCTCCCTGCCCCCAGGCTGTGGCTGGATAGTAAAAGTAGAAGCAATAGACAATAAGCTCATCTCTCTGTTTCATTTTTCTTGTCAGCACATGATCACTGCAGCACAACTGGCAGGCTCCTGGTGCTGCTTCTCCCTCTCCCACTCTGAGCACTGCTGTCCAGGGGATTAAAAGAGGCTGATATTAAGTTCATTAATTATGTTTTAATGAATACAGAGCTGTATTACATTTTCTTTTATGTCTGCCTGGAGTGTTAGCCTTAAATATACCCTCTCAGAAGCAAACATAATATATATTCTTTGTCGGGAAGAAATACATAAAATAGGGGGGCAAAAACACATATTGTGGCAGCCAGTCTGACTGCTTGTGCTATCATTGAGAATGATAGAAAATTTTAAGAGTTAGGTGCCATGCCCCCCCCCCCCTTTTTTTAATAGGGTTTAGCGTGGTTCCAGTGAACCAAAGATTGGTCAGCCTGCTTTAAGTTGATATTAATGTGATGGGTAGTTGCTGGCTTGCTGAATTCCCTAATCGGCTTCTTTTATTGCCTGAGTATGTCCACAGTGAAAGCTTCACTCAGCACCTATGAGGGTGTTCCATTTCCCTTTTTTGTATGTTCTTAAATTATGGGATATACAGCTGGCGTAGTGAGACTTGTTCAACTTTTTTCTGTTGGTGTCAATAAGAATTGAAACCAATGGATGAACTAGCCAGCTGCAATTTACCTGTAGCTATAATATTGGCTTTGGATAGAGTGGCCAATTAATAGTCTGTAGGACCCTTTTGGACCTGCTGTGTCAAGGCTCCCTGTGCTATAAGCTAAAAACAATCATAACGTTCTTATGTATAGTGACACTTGTTTGCATGTAGCATTGTACTAAAATAGCAAAAGTTGAGGGATTGAATAGACATTGTAGAAAGGTTATTGCAATAGATAATTTGTACTTGATGAAGAATGCTGGCAACAAGAGCAGACAATCTAAGTTGCTATCTCATGCCTGCTTTGTTCCCTTCCTCTCCTTTGCCTTGGCCCTCTTCCTAGCAATAAAATGCCTGTTGACTATTTGATGTGTGAATTGAATCACAGTACTGACAGCCTGCTTAAAGTTTCACCCCCAGAGAACTCTGAAACCCGAAAGGTGGTGGAGCAGTTGGCTCGATTTGTAGCAGAAGGGGGCAGAGAACTAGAAAAAATGGCAATGGAGGATTACAAGAATAACCCAGCATTTGGGTGAGTAGTTTCATTTTGATTTATTTTGTTGTATAATTCAAAGGGTAAAATAAGAGCCATTGAAGTGCAGATACAAATGACAGATGGGAAAAACATCTGATTCCAAGCCTTCAAGGCCAGTTTGATAGCTGTGGCAGAAAGGTGGACGTTTTGCCTCTCCTTCATTTGTGACCGAAATGGCAGATCAGTTTTTTTTTTAAACCCCATTTTATATCCATAAACCAATTTAGTAAAGGTTTTAATTATTTCACACGGGTTCAATTTAATCCTTTCAATCTAGTGCTAGTATAACAAAAATTTTTTTAAATTAACCCCTTCATGACTGAGGCTCCCTTCTTCGGGACACAGAAGCGATCTGGCGACAGGTAAGTCGCCAGGATCGCTTCTGTTGTAAAGCCGACAGTCGGCTCTACAAGTTTAAACAGAGTCCCGGCGGCAAAAGTCGCCGGGAGTCTGTTTAAACAGCCCCGATGCTGGCGACGTACACTGTACGTCGTCAGTCACGAAGGGGTTAATAATGAGTAACATTTACTTATGTTGGTTACAAAAATTGTGATTTCAGTATCGTTAGTCTCATCAGTGAGGCCCAACCAGTTACTGTAGATAAGTATACGTTTTATTCTTTTGTCCTGTTTACAATGACACTAAAATAAAAATTCTGGTAGAAAGAGTTGCAAAGTTATTAACAATTAAAATAGACTTTTTTTTTTTGATGGGCAACACAAAAATATGCATTTTAATGAAACTAAGTAAGCACATGCAATAGAACAATAATGTTACATTTTGTTTCTATATTAAGCACCAGAACAGTGTTTACAAACACTGTTTTATACGTTCCTGTGTACCTTGCCTAAAAACCGCAGTCCATTAACATAACACTTTTGCTGACTTCTAAATACATCTGTGGGTGTTCTATTTAACCCTTTCCCTGCCACCGACCTTAAGGCTTACGGCGGAACACAACCGCTTGCAGCTGGCCATGTCATTCAGCCTTACGTCGGTGGCTTTCACCCTTCTGCTATAAGCTCACGGTTCTCCTGATTGCCCTTTGCAAATTTATAGCTGTCATCAGTGGCTATTCATTAAAATTGCCCATACTGCTCTATGGGCAAAGGCAGCGGGGATCGAGGGGGGTGTGCTGCGGAGGAGAGATCGCTGTCATCCAGGATGGCCGGGTGTGTAGGAGAGGGGAGAGCCGGCAGCTGTCACTTCAGGCTGGCCTAACGGGGGAGGTTGTGGAGAGAGAGCAGAGCCGCTATCCTGTCAGTTTCAGGATGGAGAGTAGTCGCCTCACAATGGCGGATCTAGTGAAGGATACCTTACCGTCTCCCAACAGTAGCCACGGGGGGTGGGCAGTGGTCCAGGTACCTCTCTCTTTCTTATCTCCCTTTCCACAACTATAAATCTTGCTTCTGAAAGGAATTTCAGCACTCCCATGACCCCGCTCTCCTCTGTCTTTTCCCTTTCCCTCCTGCATATTTTGTATAACAATGCTTGAAAAGATACAAAGAATCGGTTCTGCAATTTTGCTGTTCACACAAAATACCTTTTACACACAGGATACGGCCATGCGACATACCCTACTGTACAATCTTGTTGTTCTTACCGCAGCTACCGGTTATATGGGGTGTCGAGGCCGGGTCTTGACCTACGGACTTTATGTGGATACCATAGCTCTTGGAATGTTCCAAGAGCACGAACAGTGTAATTGTGTTATATGTCTTTTTTATATTACTACATGCAATATGTGTATATTGTACTTGTGCAGACAATAAACGAATTGAAGAAAAAAAAAAAGTAAAATGACTGTTTCTGCCAGAGCTCCGTTATAATCTGTTTAGTCTGGCAGATAAAACCATATTTAATATTGTCGTATAGTCAATCAGAACCCCTTTAACAAAAATTTGATTTACTTGAATGATACATTTATTATATGAACTCTTTTCCATGTCTGGCTTCTGTCTCTGTCTCTCTCCGTCTCTCTCTGTCTCCGTCTCTCTCTGTCTCTCTCTCTCTCTCTGTCTCTCATCTATAGCTGAGAACAGTCCAAATCAGTGCTTCTTAAAGGAGAACTATGGGGTCAGGGCTTTTCCCCATAGTTCTCCTTAGGGTAACGGGAGGACACAAACTAGCGTCCTCCCGTTACCCTAATCTCAGTATACTGAGACGCCGCAGCCGGAGCGGATCCCGACATCGATGTCGAGATCCGCCTAGCTGCGTGAGTGACAGCTGGCTCTGCCTATCTAGAGTCAGAGCCAGCTGTATCCGCCCCCCCCCCCGTCCGTTCCGCCAGTCATCGCTGGCGGATCGGAGCGGGGAGGGGGGAATCCAGCCCCTCTCTGCCGTGACAGGATCGAGAGGTGAGCGAACGCCGGTATCTGTTCGCTCACCTCCCGATCTACTGAGCCGACCTGTGACAGTCTCATTGTCACAGGTCGGCTAGAACTATGAGGTGAGTGAAAATCACTCATCTCATAGTTCTCCTTTTAATGCACACCATATGACAAAGCGAAACTGCACCCTCCTATTCTTTACAGCATAGGAAGGTGCTATCTTAGTCTCTTTCAATTGTAGTTGCCATGGTACTACACATGTGATGACACTAGCCATTTGAGGGCTTGAAAGTTTGGTTGGGAGCTGAAAAAAATGGCACTGGCTACCTTGACAGTTGGAATGCCTTGGAAGTAACTGTTTTGGCAGACATTACATTGGTGGGTCTAGTTCCACTTTAGGGGTTCAGTTTACCATGGTGAAGAAAGGGCAAAATAAGGATTATTTTTGCTCTTTGGTCCCCCTGTCAATTAATGTGGTTTATTGCATATAGGAAGGAGAACCATTTAAGAAAAACCCAAACTGAATTTTCACTTTAAATTGCCTAAGTCCCTTTCAGGTTAGTCAAACCTGTCACAATATCTGGAAATCCGTGCTGGATTTTCGCTTTGCTCCCTGGTTCTGGGCTGTCAGCCTATGGTGTCTCGCAAGGCTGCAGCCAATCTGCTCTCCTCCTCCCCTATTTAGGACTTCCTCACTTGTTGCTCTTGGTGCGAGCAACAAGTCTTATGCCTTGTTCTGTACCCCTCGTGTCTCTAACTATCCCTGGGATCTTATTCCATGCTCTCACTAATGGATCCTTGTGCCTTTGGCTTCCCTGTACGAGCTGGTATCCCTGTTTGGCGTTATCCCCTGCTTTGCTCTTTGCGCCGCTACTATAGTATTCCAGTGTGTACCTTTTGCATTTTGCTGAAGATTTCCCTTTGCTTCACCAGTGTGCTGTGAGTCTCTCTATACTGCCTTCCTTGCCTAACTACTTCTGTGTTTTCTCACTCCAGCCATTGTGTGTCTGCTTTCTTCTACCTACTTCCATTCTTCATACTTCTGGCTAACTCTCTCTAGCGGTCTGTTACTTACCATTCCAGTGTATCCACCCTGCTACGCATTTACCCATTTATTTCTAAGCTCCACTCTTTCCTTGCAGCTTTGTGCTTCTATCGTGACACTCCCTGTGTGCATTTACCTCTTTGTCCTACACCTTGCATTTTATCTTCTGTTATCCTGCTTTTTACTTTGTATGCATGTGCAACGCACATTTCTGACTTCCTTTTGTACTTTATACCTTCATGCTCCTAAGTGTACCTCCTAGCTACTCACCTTTCCGGTCTGTCACTGTCTCCTGAGTCCTTGCTTGGCTTCTCTCTTCAGTATATCCTCTGCTGTGCATCTTGCACATTTACTTGTGTCTTTCTCTTTCATTGTGTGCCACTGTTCCTATCTTCCTCCTCTTGGTTACAAGTTTCATCCCTACCTGTTTTTTGTATCCAGTTCCCCGGTGCTTCAACTAGTCCTTTGCGTCTGTGTGGGTGCGCTAGAGGGCCGCAACCTGGAAGGTGTCCAGCAGCCAATCATCCTCACCACTAGAGGCTCTGTCGAATACCTGGCCCTTCTTAGATTCTGCGCCTCTTGTGCGTCCTGAGAATGCACAGACCATTAGTTCCTCTCTCCCTGTGACCAACATCCCAGATATCCCTCCTGTCTGTGACTCCTACCAACTCCTCAAACCCCAGGGTACACGTCCCCTAGTGCCCTGGTCCCCAGACCGTGACAAAACCATAATTAGAGCAAAGTCTTGCAGTTCGTTTTTGTTTTATAAAGTAGCCATAGGCTGAGTAGAAAAGCCTGCCCCCTGCCAGCATGTTGCAGAGAAGGACCCTTGCTGACTGTGTGGATGCAATGGTCTCTCTGCAAAGGTCCAACACCTCCCCTGCCGAGTCAGACCTAAAGACCTGAAATTAAGAAAAGCTAATTTTGACTCCGCAGGGAGACGTGTCTGACCACTGCTTCAACACGGAGAGCAATAGTCGCTCTCGACAGCAAGCTGGCATGCGACAGGCGCCTCTACTGGGGCTGTGGCCGCTTTCTAAAGAAAACACATTTTGCACACCTTTTTTTGTTTTCCTACTCCTAGAAGCGGATTTAAACTGAAGATTTAGTTGGGCTTTAATCTTTGTTGTAGTTTTTGAGCATGCATAGAGAATTGCCTGATGCAGATGATTTTGGAGTTGTGTTCTAGCAGTTTGACCAGTTTGATACTGAGGCAATTAGCAGACGACATTGGAGTACCCAAACTGATGATGAAATGATAAAAAATATGAAATGATAGAGTAAGGGTTGGTATTTAAAGTAAAGGTACTAAGAGAGTATGGGGGCATTATTCATGAAGCAGTGACCTGGAACAAGTATACAGATCGTTAAGTCCAACTTCACTCCATCCTGATCTGCATGTTCGAGATAGCCAGACAGCTACAATTTGGCAACTCCTGTATTCCTTTTACTACAGGTTTAATTTTAACAGCGAAACCCTCATGACTGAGTATAACTATGTTTAGGGAAAATAAGAGCCAAGTAGGATCCTTCTGCTCTGTATGCATAGAAGATGCCAGTTTAGTTGGGGTTCTTGTGGCACCTCATGAGAATGAATAGTATTGACTATTAACAAAGAAATGTTAAACCTCGGTTGTTGTAGGTTTCTACATGATCAGAACAGCCCGGAGTTCCTGTATTACAGGAAGAAGTTGGCAGAGTGTAAGCAGAATTGTCAGAGAAGAGAGAAAGTTGCATCACGTAACGGTAAGTGGAACATTCCCCCTCACTAGCATCTGCAGTTCTATATGTGCAAGGGGTTTTGTGTTTTTATATCATCATATTAAAATGATCGTACATGGCCTGATAAATGTCAATGTTCATATGGAGGATAACAATAATGAAACCAGAAGCATTTGTTCTAAAGCAGAGAGCTTTTGGCAGTTTGGAAAAGTTTTACATGATTGATTGCCAACATTCCAATGGCCCATTTACAGCCACTGTTTGATTCTCTGTCATATTTCAGTGCCAGAAGATGAAGAAATAAAGATGTTTGCAGAGAAGTTGGCCAAATATGTAGCAGATGGAGGTCCAGAGGTGGAAGCCATTGCCCTGCAGAATAACAGGGAGAACCCTGCCTTTCGGTAATTAGTATTACGGTGTAGGTATAGAATATCCTGAATAACTCTTTCAAGATGTTTGCCATTGCTGACTTGTTTTTGAGCTTGAAAGCTCCGTGGGACACCAACCTCATCCTTCTTTTACTGCATAATGAGTCACAGATCTGGAACAAGTATGAGTATATTAGGTGTTCCAACATCTAGTATACTATATTAATCAGATTATGCAGGCACATAGAATTATGAGGCTTATGCTTGCACTGGCCAGTGACTCGCAAAGTAGAAAAAGAATGATAAGACTTCTCTGTTCTCTGTTTTTTTTGTTTTATAAAAGTCAGCAATGGCGGCTTCAATATTTATCATCGCGATTGGTACTTTTTAATGTCCACACTTGACTTCATTTAACAGATCTCCCCAGCATTGCTTAGGACAATATTCCATTAGTGATTTGGTGTGCTGCCATTTTCTCAAAGACGAGTATATGTTTACTCCTTTTCATCCTGCTACGCTAATAAAGACCGCATCAGCATTGCGTGAGCATCATGGAAACTGTTGCTTGCCTGGCACAAGAATTTTGAGGGTTAGGTTGGTAATCTGTCCAACCTGGGTTGAACCCTAAACCCTTTAGATCAGTTAAAAACTTTTTCTAGTTTTGAATAGAGTGGCAAAGAAGGATTAGAACTCCTGCTGGCTTTTTCTGCTATTTTGAGCTCTGTTAGAGAAATTTTCTCTTATCCCTATCCTGCTGACAATGGGACATAGACAGAAATAAAAATCTCTGAAGGGTTGTATTCTTCTCCCTACTCTACTAAAGTAAAGCATTTTTAATTCTGTCTGTTACTGTTGGAGAGTTCCACTCACTTCCTGTCTGGTTAAAGGTTGTCAGCAGGACAGGGGGTAAGCTGAAATCTCTCTAGCAGAGTCCTGGATAGCAGTCAAATCCTGACAGTGTTTCTTAGCCCTCCCCACTCTATCCAAATCTAAGAAAATAGAAAGTTTTGGTTGACAAACATTTTAATTACTGCGGTGTCTTAACACCACACTATCAATTAACTCCTAATGTTGGCAGCATACCTCTTGTTAATAAATAATGAATAAACACACAATATTAATATTGCAGGCAGTGCCTAACAAAGTAACATTTGTGCTTACCATAAAGGTGTATATGTGTATATGTATGTACTATACAGGTGAAACTCGAATAATTATTATATATATATATGTGTGTGTGTGTATATGTATACACACAGCCACACAAATATATAATCTCCAGTGGAATTGCAGGCACATTTGTTCTGTGTGGCTTAATCGGCTGTTGTGAGAATAGGGCAAAATCGAAGGTTCTTAGACAATTTTCACTTCTGGTCGAATGTTCTTAAATATTATGGACAGTAGCAAAAATAGGTTCATTCATAGAGTGAATCAGAAAAATACCACATTATGGACACTAGATGGAACTGAAATACATCTTTGTAACAAGACATACAGTGTAACAAGTCTAGAGAACACTGGGGGGAATTGGCAAATAAATGTAATCATTTCACCTACAGAGATCCTTTAGTGACAATGGTTACATTTACAGTATCTGCTAATGACTGCTTATAATTTAGAGGTCATATAATCTGGTAGGTGGAGCTCTTATGGGTGAAGGGTCACATTTTGAGACTGTAGAACTTGAACTTTTTCGGGACTGTTGGGAACATTGATCTGCAGTAAAACATATGTATGAGGTTTATTACACACATTGTTTAGCACTAATTTTATTTTGTTAAACGCTGCCTGCAATATTGATATTTTGTAATTATTCCACTCTGCTTACTAAATAAAGCTTCACAGGCTTCATGCCTGTGTACATGGAGCTTAAAGGAGAACTATGGGGTTAAGTCTTTTCCGCATAGTTCTCCTTAGGGTAACGAGAGGACACAAACTAGCGTCCTCCCGTCACCCTAGGCTCAGTGCGCGGTATACTGAGACGCCGCAGTATACCGCGAGCTGCTGCTCGCGGTATACTGAGACGCTGAAGCGGATCCCAACAATTGTGCCGGGATCCGCCCAGCTGCGTGACTGACAGCTGGCTCTGCCTATCTAGAGGCAGAGCCAGCTGTACCCGCCCCCTCCCCCGTCCGATCCACCAGTCAGCGCTAGCGGGGAGGGAGGAATTCAGCCCTTCCCCTGTCACGGCAGAGAGCCGTGACAGGATCGAGAGGTGAGCGAACGCCGGTATGTGTTCGCTCACCTCCCGATCTACTGAGCCGACCTGTGACAGTCTCATTGTCACAGGTCGGCTAGAACTATGAGGTGAGTGAAAAGCACTCGCCTCATAGTTCTCCTTTTAAGAAGCTTAAATCAATCTCTTCATTATCTAATGCCATTCAGAATGAGTGTTTCATCTCTGTATTTACCAGGTTTTTGTATGATACCAATGGTAAAGGTTACCAGTATTATAAAATGAAGGTGGAAGAGTTCAGACGAGCCAAGAAATACAAAGTTGACTTTACTGAAGAACCTGAACTAAAACGAAGATTTGAGCCAGAGTCTAAACCCATTGTAGCACCTCCCCCCGAATCCTCTTCATCATCCTCATCTTCACCACCGCAGCTATCCACACAGCAGACAACTGCAAAAAGGAAAAGAAAAAGTCGATGGGGCCCAGAAGGGGAGAAAGTCGAGTTGCCTCCTGCATCTGTGGTTAACCAGCCTCCTGATACCACCCTTCTATCTGGTGAGAACTGTGCTCATTTTCTGAAAGTAGGTCCATTGCTACCATTGGCGACCGAAAGTATATTTTTTATGGTGGCCCCCAGTAGGAAAGTTTGCAGTTCAACTTTCTCCCTTCATTATACAAAATCTGCATGGATGCACATCCATAGAGTGCATAATTGCAGGAACAAATGCAATTGCATAAGGCGAGGCTTAAGCTGGCCATACACTGTAATATTTTCTTTGTTTAACCTGTTAGCTGAACAGATTCCTCCATCACAGTTTACAAGCTTCGATAGAGGAATCTCCTGCTGGCAGAATACCCAGAAAGCGGGTTATTGCCCACTATAAGCTGACAGCGCAGAGCCGTGCTGCAGCCAGGAAGAGTCCCGACAATATTTTTAGGATTCACCCTGCTACCTGATTGACCGCTGGCTCTGCTAGCCCCCACCCTGTCTTTCCCTCCAGTCAGCGCTGGAGGAACAGAGAGGAGAGGGGAATCCCTGCGGAGAGGGGTTACTGACACAACTCTCTACAGGGAGAAGATCGTGAGCTGAGTGATCAGTGGTTTGTGATCGCTCAGTTCTCGATCAATAGAGCAGAAGTGTGACGGCTGCAGTGTCGCACATCCACTCTAACTATGGGGTAGAGTACATTTCACTCACCATTTGATTTTTTATATCCTTGTTTACAGAGCAGGATTTGAAAGGTCTGGGATATGATAAAGGAAAACCTGTGGGGCTGGTGGGAGTTACAGAGTTGTCAGATGCCCAGAAGAAACAGCTGAAGGAGCAGCAGGAGGTAAGAGGAAATGAGTTGAATGAAGCACTCTTTGTTTTAGTATGCATCTGTTTTGTGCTACAGTATATTATGGGAACTAGTCAGATTCTCCCTCTCATTTCTAAAATTTTCTTGCAGTATGAAAAAAACCGATGTGTTGCTATAAGTCATTCTTGTTTTCAGGTCCAATATGACATTATAGTTTTGCACATGTCTTCTAACCAGCCTTTTCTTAGTGGTCAATTTTAGGAAAGAAGGGAATATGTGCTTTTTCTAAAAAGCTAAAAGGCCAAAAAAATGTTCTGATTGTGATTTGAAAATCTAGTAAATGACTTATGAAGTAAAGGTTCATTTGTAGTTGCGTATAAAAAAAAAAAAAAAAAGCTTGTGGGGGTGTTGTACCTGTGTCTTGGACTTTAGACTTCTTTTTTTCTTCCGTCTTTTTTCACTCCTGATCTTTTGTGTTGTGTTTTTTTTTTTTTACCTTTTTAAAATAAATAAAAAGTTTAGCTGCTGAGAGAGTACTATCTGCCACATAGCAACTTTTCTATGCTACAACGGGGACAAGATAACTGGGATCATCTGGTTTAGTCCTTTATAGTATGTACTTGGTGTACTGCTCCAGCCTATATTTTTACATGTTTTTTGATTTTGTGATGTGAGGACTGAACCTGTTGGCTATTCCTTATGCGACATGTACATATATGTTTCTGTTTTTATATCGTACCTGTGGGTACTAGTTTTTGATGGGAAGATGTTCTGTACTCTTTTTTGCAGCTGTGTTAAATTAAAGTATTTAAAAAAAAAAAAAATCTTGTTCACCGGGTGACCCGGTACAACCTGGAGTTTGCCCATAGGAGATTGGATGCAAAGAGTTTTTCTCTGCTGTTTGGGATATTTTTTCTCACTTGCTCGTTTCCGTAACCATGTTGATCAGCCGAGCAGATCATTTGTTTCATAGCAGCAAGGTGTGCATAGAGAGACAGCTTGGCTAGCCACACCAAAAAGTGCTTCTGTTGTCACATTGAGCAGGTCATAGTAGTTTTATAGATGGTCAGGGGATATTTCATTTTTAAGAAGTCCCTCACAGTTTGCCCTTCTTGGGCCTCTGCCTCATGTTAGAAACAGTGCCAGTTTTACAGATGCTGTTCTTTTACAGGCACAACCTAACCAGGGCTCAGCTTTGCACAGAAGCTCCTTGTTTATTCTGCAGGTCATCCAGGAGCCATGGAGGCACCTCCACTCCATACTCCCTAAGCAATTATAAGGGCTGCTCTGACTCTTCCTGGCCACAAGTCCTACACCTCCCTCCAAAGAAGAGTGCCCCCACCTTGGACAACTTTTTGGGATACGTGCAGCCTTCTCAGGTCTTCTACCACCTAAGCTTTTTTTCAGTTTTACTTTCCCGCTTCCTCACATTTGTTAAAGAGTTTCTTCTACCTCATAGATTTGTTGTGACAGATCTCCACTTTTGAATAATTTTGGGGGTCTCTGCGCAAATCTCTTTCCGATGTCCCAGGAAGAACAGATCAATTTGCTCCATCTTGGACCTAGCACACCTGAAATCGCAACTCTTGAACCTGAAAGTTCAACACCTGGAATTTCTTTAGTCTTTTTTTCCAAGTACTGCAGAAGCTGATTGAATTATGTAGCTGTTTGCACTGCAGTCACATAATTTGATTCACAGATGTGTTCATGTAGATATTGTTATAACAAGAGGATTTGTTTTAGGGCTGCATATGTAATCAATATAATGCAATTTTGGCAGACAGGAGTGCTGATTTAAGAAAAACTAGTTTTAGTCATAGGTTAACCAGTCTCCCATGGTCTGTTCAGATGCAGCAAATGTATGACATGATAATGAAACACAAGAAAGCCATGCAGGATGTGCAGTACATGTGGGAAAAAGCTTTAAAACAGCACCAACATGATTATGATAGTGATGAAGAAGTGGACAATGATTTTGGAACCTGGGAGCATCAGCTGAGACGCATGGAAATGGATAAAACAAGGGGTAAGAGACACTAACTCTGTCAAACATTTGGCTGCACCTTGTTTTATACTTTTTAAGGTTATTTACTAAGTGTATCTGTTTATCCCTTTTGCCTTGTTTTTTTTTTTTTTAAAGCGAGTGAAGACATACAGTGCCAGGCAGTGATGCATACTTGTCCTCTGTACAGAGACCATTGCCCTGCCATTTATCATTTTTTTCAGAGAGCAGAGAAAGCATCAGATCGACAATTTAGCTCATTATCAAGAGACAGAACCCTTCCTTTTGCATAAAGCACATTATTCATGGCATTGCTCTACATCTTGCTTTACTCTAATTTCTGGGAACAATTTTGCATAATACAGCAGTCACCTCCTTGTACACATAGTCACAGACTTCTTAAAAACAAAGTTGAGAACACCTTGCACTCCTTCTTTTGAGGAAATACTATGGTTTGGCAGTTCCTAACAGGTCAAATGGGAACCAGAGGTTCTTCGATATCTTGAAGGCTACCAGTTGCCCATGATGGTCAGCAAGTGTCCAAAGCTAACATTTTGTGGCTAGACCACTGAAGTTACACACATATTTATTTAGTGATGCACCAATACCATTTTTTTGGTACCAAATACCAATATTTTATTTTCGTTCCTCGCTAATACCGATACATGAAGTCCTATTAAGGAAGCCAGACGGCATGTAATCACTCGCCGCCCGGCCTCCTGATTGACCAGGTGACAAGGAAGCATGGAGACGGCTTCCCGGCCAATCGGGAAGCCGGAGGGCGAGTCATTATCCGCTCCCGGCTTCCTGATTGCCCGGGAAGCCAGCTCCATGCTCCTTGACGACAACGCTTCCTGATACCGGACGTTCCGGTATCGGGAGCATTTGGGCGAGTATGAGTACTCTCCCAAATACTCGGTATCAGCACCAATGTATTGGTGCATGCCTAGATTTATTAGTAATGTAGCAATTTTGACTCGCCACCCAGCTTCCTGATTGGCCAGCTTTCCAACCAATCAGGAAGCGGGCCAGCAAGTCATTACATGCCGCCCAAATACTCAGTGCATCCCTAGATTTATTTGTAGCACTTCTGACCTTCCCTTTAGTTTCTTACACTTTGTGGTAGCAATATTGAAATCAGTCTGTACAAAAAAACACTACATCATTTATAATACTAATCATACATATTTGTGATGTCTAATTTTGGGTTCTGCATATATTTACATGCTTTTCTTTTCCCACTATCAGAATGGGCAGAACAACTGACTGAAATGGGACGAGGGAAACATTTCATTGGAGATTTCTTGCCACCGGATGAGCTGGACAAATTCATGGAAACCTTCAAAGCACTAAAGGTAATAATGAGTGTTTTCAGTTGTGTATTATGCTCCAGAAACTGTCATTTTATCCTGAATATAAATTATAAGAGCTGTAAGGCTAGACCTTTTTATGAGTAAAAGTCTAGATTTATTGTTTGCGCGTGAGTAAGTTATAGGGGTAGTTTTTTTTCTTATTTTCCGGTTTTTGATTACAAAACAAAATAGACCGCTTGGTAAAACCAATACTAACTGTACAAGCCACAAATCATCTTTATGAGGATATTTAAATAAAAGGCAGCAGTGTGAAGGATGCTTTATATTGGCTTTTAATGTTAACTGTACTTGCTTTCTTTTAACACTTTCTAGTAGGGTATAACTTAAGCTTTAACTCAACTGTTTCCATTCTTTGGAGATATATCTCTGCAGGGCAGATGTTTGCACGGTTTGTGAATGTAAGTATAGGGAATTGCCAGTTCCTACCCTTGCCATGCATGTTTCATGACGCAAGATGGCTTCCAGCACCTAGTACATTATGTTGATAAAAATTGGCCGGGCCTAAAGAAAAGGTGACGGGTATTGCACCTGCACCTGTTTCAATTTCTATTTCAATCTGCCTGAGTAGGCTACAGATTGGTGATGTATTATGATATCCCCTAAAAACTTTCTTAGTCAAAAAAATACCCAATCATCCACCTAAAGCTTATTTTTGTCTAATTTTCCTTTTAAAGAAACATTATCTCCCTTTAATTTAAAAAACAAAACAAATGGGTGTTATTGACCAGGAATGTCTCAATACTGTATATGAATCTTTAAAATGACCATTCTCAACCAGGGTCCTGTGGAATTCTAGAGTTCCTCTGGGGTAAAAGGTTCAGAATGGCTGCTCTAAAATATCTAAAACTGGAACAGTACATGGAAAATGGGGACAGTTAAAAACTATGGAGATGCAATGTGTCTTTTTTTTTTCTTCTCTGCAGGAAGGACGTGAGCCAGACTATTCAGAATATAAGGAATTCAAACTGACTGTAGAGAACATAGGTTATCAAATGCTTATGAAGATGGGATGGAAGGAAGGAGAAGGCTTGGGTTCTGAAGGCAAAGGAATCAAGAATCCTGTGAACAAGTACTTCTTTTTTTTAATTTTATTTGGTGATAATAGTGCAAAACAGTATTAGAGCACAACAGAATGGCAACATGTAGTCGATAAGGTATCTAGAATCTTACAAACAATAGGTATGCAATGTAAAGGAGTATTCCTTTGTATGTTCCAGTAGACATTAAAGCAAACATGTCATTTTACCTATATAGGGTTACCCCCCCCCCCCCCCCCCCCCCCACGGCAATAATTCT